>NC_141006.1:58475078-58676740 GCF_052327205.1 Somniosus microcephalus | reverse complement strand
TCCACCTCTCCACCTCTCCTCCTCTCCACCTCTCCCCCTCTCCACCTCTCCACCTCTCCACCTCTCCACCTCTCCCCCTCTCCACCTCTCCACCTCTCCACCTCTCCTCCTCTCCACCTCTCCACCTCTCCACCTCTCCACCTCTCCCCCTCTCCACCTCTCCACCTCTCCACCTCTCCGCCTCTCCACCTCTCCCCCTTTAAGACGCTCCTTAAAATCCAGCTCAACGACCAAGCTTTTGGTCACCTCTCCTAATATCGCCTTATGTGGCTCGGTGTCCCATTTTGTTTGATAACGCTCCTGTGAATTGCCTTGGGACATCTTATCACGTTAAAGGCGTTATATAAAGGCAAGTTGTTGCTGTTGTACTTCTGTGGGCTGACCTCCTACAGGCGGAAATCAAACACAATCTATTCGTTCACCCTTTTGTTCAATTTCCAGAAACATCCAGATGAGCGACTGTTGGATGTGGAAGGAGGATTGAAAGGAAGAAGGCAGACTGAATAAAAAAAAAACAAAGATTCTCACCTGAGTCTTAAATGAACCAAAAATTCCAGACCTTGGCTGCAGGCTGCAGGCCTTCTAAGTGTCCAGAAAGAAAGGAAATCCATTCAAACCCATTCGCCTCAGGCCATGGTGATCGAAAACACAAGCTATAATATCGCATTTTAACTAGAGATGGATGAAGTAGCCTTTATCCCCTGAATCATACAATAATTTCTCCAGTGTTGTGAATTGCCAATAACAGCCCAGAAATGCCACAGGAAGCACTGCTGAGTGTAACATGTCTGGGAGGCCTGATTAATTCCAGCTTTGATGCACATTGTACAAGGTCTGACCTGCCCTGGGGGGAATAACTGCTCGCAAACTGTCAGCACAATTACTCAGTATCTGCCACCCTCACCTCCTCCCCTCCATGCCTTCCCTTGCACTTGCTGCTCTCTGCTCAGGCCTTCTCTCAGAGAGACAATGAAGCCTGGCTGCCGAATACAGTCAGAACAGCTCCCACTTTCCAAATAAAGACCTGAGGGTACGGAGACCAAGCCAGCAGACTGAACTCCCTGACTTGCAACAAAATGCCCCTTTTATATCATGATGGACGTGTGGTGCAACGATATTGGAGGAAGATTTCATCAGGCAAAGACTCAGACATGTAGGTGTAGGCAAATTGGCCAGGGGATCAGGGGCTGATTTAGGCTCCAAGCCATTGGGCTGTCACAGACCTGTTCATTTAGCCTGTTTATTACTTGAGCGGCTGTTATATTGCACTAAGATCTGTGCCAGTGCACTGGCCTTTGACGTGACGTGTGAGGTTTGCACAGCTGACTTGCTGTCGGAACGTAAACCGGCCAGGATTCACTAAGGCCAGCGGCGACTCTGGGTCACCCTGGCTGTGCAGCAGAACTCGGCACAACGAGAACAGTCTCACACAATGTAAAAGCAGCTTTAGCTATGAGATAAGTGTATGTATATTAGTAAATGGTGATCAGGAACGAGGGTGAGTTGGGAGATCTGCAGTTATGTTCCTTCCCTGCCTCGGCTAACATCTGACACAAAGGGAGGAATTTTAACCCCAAAAAAAGGTCGGGTTTGTGTCAGATGTGAGGTTAAAGAGTTAAAAATTTGAATTCCAACTCCAACCCACCCACTTTGGTTTTAATGGAGGCGGAGTTTAGAAGAATGAGAGGTGATCTCATTGAAACTTATAAAATTCTGACAGGACTGGACAGACTAGATGCAGGAAGGATGTTCCCGATGGTCGGGGAGTCCAGAACCAGGGGACACAGTCTAAGGATAAAGGGAAGGTCATTTAGGACAGAAATGAGGAGGAATTTCTTCACCCAGAGAGTGGTGAACCTGTGGAACTCTCTACCACAGAAGGCGGTGGAGGCCAGTTCATTAAATATATTCAAGAAGGAGTTGGATATATTTCTTAAGGCTAACGGGATCAAGGGATATGGGGAGAAAGCAGGGACCGGGTAGTGAATTTGGATGATCAGCCATGATCGCATTGAATGGCGGAGCAGGCTCGAGGGGCCGAATGGCCTACTCCTGCTCCTATCTTCTATGTTTCTATGTTTCTATGGCACGGGGGTGGGCAACCAAGGAGGCATGTTGGCAATTTAAATATTAGAATGAGGCTGCAAGCCACATATTTATCCACCATTTCAAATTTAACTCTGGCCGGCTGGGTTTCCCGGACCTCAGGAAACTCGGCGGCTAAAGGGAGACGAGGACTGCTGGATCCAGGAGGTAAGTGCCTTTTCAGTTACCAGCTCGATCCAGCGTACCTGCTTCACCAACCACCCCGCCCCACCCTAATCAGACCCCCCACTCTGCCGACCCTTCCCATCTGCCTCAGGCCTCACCCCGAGGCCTCCGACTTCACCCCCGAGGCCTCCACTATCCCCCCACCCTGGTCTCTGCTGCCAATGAAGTTGAAGTAGTTGCTCATGTGCAGTCTGTGTTTTTTGGGTTGTTCGTTTCGCAACTCATGGGCTCTGGGGATAAAAGCCGGGAACGGAGCGGGCCTTCGGGATTCACGAGCTCTGAGGAAAAAAATCCTGGAACATAATTGATATCAGCTTTCAGATTATTGTGCAGAACACTTCTGCGCGCCTTCCGGTCATTGGCAGCAGTCACTCAGGTTCTCACCTCCAATCTAACCCCCACTCCACACCCCTCGGCCTCCAATCTCACCCTCATCTACCCCCCCCCCCCGCCCCCTCCAGAGGACTTCCATGGAGGTCTGGTTTCTATGCTTAATAGCTGACCATCACTCCTCAAGAGATGCCAGTCTATTCTGAACAATGACCATGTTTTCAACACTCTGGTGACTTAGCTCCTTCATGGCCGTAGCCATCCTCTCCTCTACCGTAGCCATCCTTTCCATGGAGGTTGCCATCCTTTCCGTGGTGATGCATTCATGCACCAATACCTCCAAAAAGGCTCTGCTCATGTTCGCGATGGACTCCTCTTTTCACTCCACACTCGCAGCGACCTTGGAGACAAAACCTGCCAGAGACTCCTGCACCTGTTCCTGGATTTCCAGCACCGCTCTCCTTCTGGATGGACCCAGAGGCACAGGGTCGACATGCAGCTGAGCCAAGCTGGCAGAGAATGCGCCCTCCGATAAGGACTCTCCACTGCTGTCCCTGTCTCCACCATCTGCTGATGCTCACTTGTGAGCTGTGATACACCAGGTGACAACACTATCTCGCGAAGGTCCCTCCGAGGTGTGAGTGTCTACATTGATCCTGGGTGCACTGAATTCTGCTGACGCTATGCCTTCAGAGGTTGCAGCTTCCTCTGAGGAGTCTTGAAGCTCAGGCTGTTCCTCCTGGACAATGGGGACGGCGGCTGTCGATGGTCCTGTGGGGGAGTAAAGGAAAGAGTTAGAGATGTGAGGTAAAGGTTGCATGAACATTGAATTGTGCAGATAATCATAAGTCAATCTGTTAGAGCATCAGAATCATTATCAGTGACTCATGTCAATGTCAATGAGAGAGATGCCAAACTATTCTGTCACCAGCTTGCTGTGATGCACCCGTCTGTCCATCCCCCACTTGCGAATCTTCCTCGACACCGGCGATTTCCAGGCCCGCCTCCTGCGAGGTGGTGAGCTGGGCTACTGAGGGTGGCCCTCCTCCTGTCCTCGCTCTTTCCCTCTTATTGTGGGCTCTCTTTTCCTGCAATGAGGGACACAAGTGGCGTTTGAGTGAGGATGAAGGAGTGAGCGTAGAGAATCCATAGCATAGATGCTTAGAAGGAGACAAAAGTCCCTCCCTGTGTGTTGTAAGTTGTTGTCATTGCATCACAGTGATAGGGAGTGTGAGGGCTGCATGGTCGAATAGTTAAGTGAACATGACCACAGAGAGAGAGGGAATGGGTAAGGGTGCAGGGATGTCAGTGTCAAGTGGGATGTGGAGGAAGAGGTTGGCAAAGCAGAGTGCTGGTGAGGAGAGGCTGAAGGGATAATTACTAGTCCTAGCCCTTTTCGGGCTACCCCAGATCAGGCGTATTCCCCAGACGTTCACCTTCAACTAAAGTTAGAGATAGCCGAATTCTATAAGACGCTTAATTGGATCTAAAGATCCAGGCTATCTCTCTCTAAAGGAAAGGAATGACGTAAAGATGTTACCGTCTTCCAGATAGCGCTTTTAATAAGTTTAACTAGACTGTAACCTTCCGGATATTATGAGGGTCCGGAAACCCCCCCCCCCCAGAATTCTGCAACTCCTTTCGAAAGAGTGTACAGAAATTGAGTTTGCGAGTTTAATGCAGAAATTCTATTTGAGACAATTCTAAAAATATGTAGATTTATTTAAGAGCCGACAAATTTAACAGTTCAAAATACAAATAGCTTACATTTCTTACTCTCAGAGATCCTTATTCTCAAATCTTAACTTCGTACATTTTTACATTTCTATTAGTCTTAATCCAGAATATCCACCAAAATCAAATAAGAGTACCTTTTTGATCCCTGAGACGCAAAGAATTAAAAACTTACAGAGCGTGCCCCTGAAGTTGAGAATCGCTTGCCCTTTCCAGCGACTTCTGACTTTCCATCTGAAAAGCTCTATTTTTAATACCTTTTTTTAAGTGGTTTATCCTTTGAAGTTTTCTGCTGATGTAAGCTAATTATCTCTAGTCATTCTCTATTGAATTCTTTTCTATTCTTACTGTCAATTTAGCTGTTAGCTTGCAGACTTCTGTCTGTTGTTTAGATGTTTCAAAACTTATCATAAAAAACAATATGGCAGTAGTATTTATTTGATGTCATTCTTATCGAAGGCCTTCCATTCAATTCTAAATATTGGCTTAGCTGGTTATTATCAGACGTCGTGACTCCTATGTGTTCCAAGTTCAACACAAACACAATGTGATTGCTTGGTGCATCTACTGAAGTCATATCTATAAAGTCTTCTGTTTGTGTACCTTTTACATTATGTAAATCAAAACCACTTGAACCAGGGTGTTCCATGCATTTCTTAGCTATTTCAATTGGTTGCATATATAATCGTGTTTCCTGTTTGTCATTTGATGTTACTGTTACAAAGGCACATAGTTTTTAATATTCTGTGTTCCTGTTCAAAGCGTAAGTTTTTAACATTTTACTTGGCCATTTCTATTGTGTTGGTTCCAAACTGCAGACATCTCGGAAGCAAGCCTTTGCTTTTTCAATAGGGTCATTGTCTCAGTATTAACAATCAATTCCCATTTCAAAAGCTTGTGTGGTGTTGACAACTTTTGTGTTAACACTTCATTTTATCTTAGAAGTCTGTATTGACAGCCTGTGTCGCCGAGGCTTTCCAGACTTTTAAACCCAGTATGTCATGTATTAATAATATCAGAAATCTGTTCATAGGATGGTGTATCTTTCTGAAATATGGCTTTTCCTTTACACCCCCCTCTTGACCAAAAGATGAGCTCATAACATCAGGGCAGAATTTGGTCAATGGCGATGGGGATCAGATCAGATTGAGGGTGATGGGAAAGTCATACTCACTTTTCCTGTGCGGAGAAGGTCATGAAATCTCTTCCTGCACTGCAGCCAGGTTCTGCGGCACATAAAGATTGAGTTGACCTCCTGGGCCACTTGCATCCACACAGCTTTAGTCTGCTGGGGAGGCTTTTTCCTCCCTGAGGAAGGGAAGAGCACCTCCTTATTTGATCTTGCTCCCTCCACCAGAGCGTGGAGGGAGGCCTCATTGAACCCTGGAGCACACTTTGGCCTACTGCTGGACATAGTTGCTAAATGAAGCGATCACAACAATGGGCATAAAGTTTAAAGTCTCCAGAAGAAGCAAGGCTGCTTGCAGGCCTTAAATCCAGTAGCATTGATGATGTCATCGGAGGCGACTTTCTGTATGAAAAGACTCCTTGGGCCAGGGGTTTGCACACGCTGGAAATCAAGTGCCCAATTAGGACAAAATTGCACTTTTTTCCCACTTCACATCAGAGTCGGGGTCCTGACACGAAAACCACCTGACATGCCCCAGCCCACCCCCAATGGCAAAATCAAGCCCAATGTTTCAGGTCAAAGACGAAGGGTCATCGACCTGAAATGTTAACTCTGTTTCTCTCTCTATAGATGCTGCCTGACCTGCTGAGTATTCCCAGCATTTTCTGGTGTTAACGTGATAAAGCAGCCTGGCTCCCAGCTCCTCTAGCCTTTCTGAAATGAGACTGGATGGAGCGGACCTGGAGGGAGCACAGCGAGAGTGGAGCAGTTAAAAGGAGCAGTCCCGAGGGGCAGGAGCCTGAGACCAGAACGAGCGGACCTGGTGAGTAGCTGGTGAGTGTAATTTTTTTTAAGTTTATAAGTTTATTTCTGCTAAGTTAGTTAATAGTCTATTAAATAGAGGGAAAGAGCTGATTGGTGAGTAGTTGGGGAGTGTTTTTTGTTAAGTTTTAAGTTCATTTCTGCTGGGTTAGTTCTTAGTCTATTGAATAGAGGCATGGCAGGGCAGCTCAGTCCCGTGGAGTGCACATCCTGTGCCATGTGGGAAGTCCTGGACGCTTCGTGTAGCCTGGATGACTACATGCGCGGGAAGTGTCGCCAGATACAGCAGCTCAAGCTCAAGGTTTCGGAGATTGAGCGGCGGCTGGAGTCACTGCAGTGCATCCACGAGACTGAGAATTACGTTGATAGCACATTTGTAGAGGTGGTCACACCGCGGCTTAAAAGTATGCAGGCAGAGAGGGAATGGGTGACCGCCAGACAGAAGAGGAGGACCAGGCAGGTAGTGCAGGAGTCCCCGGAGTGCATCGTGCTCTCCAACCAGTATTCTGTTCTGAGTACTGGTGAGGGCAATGGTTCCTTTGGGGAGTACAGCCAGAGTCAAGTCCACGGCACCACGGGTGGCTCAGCTGCACGGGGAGGGGGGTGGGGGGGGGGGAGGAAAAAGAGTGGAAGAGCAATAGTGGTAGGGGATTCGATAGTTAGGGGAGCAGACAGGCGTTTCTGTGGCCGTAGACGTGACTCCAGGATGGTATGTTGCCTCCCTGGTGCCAGGGTCAAGGATGTCACTGAACGGCTAGAGGACACTCTGAGGGGGGAGGGTGAACAGCCAGAGGTCGTTGTCCATATCGGTACCAACGACATAGGCAGAAAGTGGGATGAGGTCCTGCAGGCAGAGTTTAGGGAGCTAGGGGAGAGATTAAAAAACAGGACCTCAAAAGGTAGTAATCTCCGGATTACTCCCAGTGCCACATGCTAGTGAGTACAGGAATTGAAGGATAGAACAGATGAATGCGTGGCTGGAGAGATGGTACAGGGGGGAGGGCTTTAGATTCCTGAGGCACTGGGACCATTTCTGGGGAAGGTGAGACCTGTACAAGCCAGACGGGTTACATCTCAATAGAGCCGGGACCAATATTCTCGTGAGGAGGTTTGTTAGTGCTGCTGGGGAGAGTTTAAAATAGCTTGGCAGGGGGATGGGCACCAGCATATAGGAGTAGAAAAGAGGAATAAGGTGCATAAAAGAGTGAGAGTGTTGGATAGTACTAGTGAAGATAGTATTAGAGGTGGTAGTAGTACCATATTAGATAGGAGCAGACTAAGAAAGACCACGAAAAATTCAAAAATGGGTTTAGAATGTATGTATGTAAACACACAAAGTGTGGTGAATAAGGTTGGTGAGCTACAAGCACAATTAGCCATGTGGCAATATGATGTTGTGGCAATAACGGAAATGTGGCTTAAAAACGGTGAGGACTGGGCACTTAATATTCATGGGTACAAGGTGTTCAGAAAAGATAGGGAAGGAAAAACAGGATGTGGGGTGGCAGTGCTGATTAAAGAAGACATTGTAGTGTTGGAAAGGGAGGATGTTCTTGAGGGGACAAGGACAGAATCCATTTGGTTAGAGTTGAGGAGCAAAAGCAGTATGATCATGCTACTGGGGGTATTCTATAGGCCTCCAAACAGTGAGAGGGAGGTAGAGGAGCAAATCTGCAGGGAAATCACAGAGATATGCAAGAGCTATAGAGTGGTGATATTGGGGGACTTTAATTACGCAAATATTGATTGGGATAATGCTAGGGTAAAGGGAAAGGAGGGGGAGGAATTTCTGAAATGTTTTCAGGAGAATTTCCTTAACCATTATGTTCTTAGCCCAACTAGGAAGGAGGCATTGCTGGATCTAGTGCTGGGGAATGAGGTGGGCCAGGTCGACCAAGTGTCTGTGGGAGAACACTTGGGTACGAGTGATCATCGTATCATAAGATTTAGATTAGCAATGGAGATGTACAAGGAACTAGAGTGGAGCTTCTAAACTGGAATGGGGCCAACTTCAAATGGGATGCGAAAGGATCTAGCCAGGGTAAAATGGAACCAAAGACTGACAGGAAAAACTGTAACGGAACAATGGGTGATCTTTAAGGAGGAAATGTTCCAAGTACAGGCTAGGTACATTCCAACAAGAGGGAAGGGTAAGGGAACCAAAGCTAGGGCTCCTTGGATGATGAGGGAGATAGAGAAGATGATGAAACAAAAAAAGAGGGTGGATGATGCATGTCAGGTGAATTCTTCAAGGGAGAACCAGACCAAATACAATAAGCTGAGAGGGAATGTGAAGATGAAAATAAGATTGGCAAAGAGAGAATATGAGAGTAGAATAGCGGTTAACATAAAAGGGAACCCAAAAATCTTCTACCGGCATGTAAACAGTAAGCGGGTAGTAAGAGGTGGGATGGGGCCTATTAGAGACAAAGAAGGTGATATATGCTTAGAGGCACAGGGCAAGGCGAGAATAATCTATGAGTATTTTGTATTGGTGTTTACTAAGGCGGTGGATGCTGACATAATATCGGTAGAAGTAAAAAAGGTAGAAACAATGGAAGAGGTGAAAATTGATAGACAGGATGTACTGGAAAGGCTGGGTATGCTTAGAGTGGATAAGTCACCTGGTCCAGAGGGCTTGCATCTCAGGTTGCCAAGGGAATTGGAGGAGGAGATAGCGGAAGGGCTTGCCATAATTTTCCAATCTTCCCTAGATGCGGGGGAGGTGCCTGAGGATTGGAAAGTGGCAAATGTGACACCATTGTTCAAGAAAGAGTGTAAGGACAAACCTAGTAACTACAGGCCGGTCAGTTTAACATCAATGGTGGGTAAAGTTTTAGAAACAGTAATCGAGGAAAAAATTAACAGGCACTTGGAGAGGTTTAAGTTAATTAAGGAGAACCAACATGGATTTGTAAATGGCAGATCGTGTTTGACTAATCTAATTGAATTTTTTGATGAAGTAACAGAGAGGATTGTTGAAGGGAATGCAATGGATGTTGTCTACATGGATTTTCAGAAGGCGTTTGACAAAGTCCCTCATAGAAGGTTGGTTAACAAAATTGGGGTTTATGAATAGGTGGGTCAGTGGCAGCTTGGATAAGGAATTGGCTTAAGGACAGAAAACAGCGAGTTATGGTAAATGGCTGTTTTTCAGACTGGAAGATGGTAGACAGTGGTGTTTCCCAAGGGTCAGTGCTGAGGCCACTGCTTTTTTTGATATATATAAATGACCTGGATATTGGAATACAGAGTAGAATTTCTAAATTTGCCGATGACACCAAACTTGGGGGTGTGGCAAACAGTGATGATGATACCAATCGACTGCAACTGGACATAGAAAGGCTAGAATGGGCAGACAAGTGGCAGATGGAATTTAATACAGAGAAGTGTGAGGTGATGCATTTTGGCAGAAGGAACAGGGAGAGGCAATATACACTTAATGGCACAGTTTTAAAGAGTGTGCAGGGACAGAGGGACCTGGGAGTTAATGTGCATAGGTCCCTGAAGGTGGCAGGACATATTGAGAGAGTGGGTAACAAAGTATATGGGATCTTGGGCTTCATAAAGAGAGGTATTGAGTACAAAAGTAGAGAAGTTATGCTGAACCTTTATAAAGCGCTGGTTAGGCCACAACTGGAGTATTGCGTCCAATTCTGGTCACCACTTTAGGAAGGATGTGAAGGCCCTTGAGAGGGTGCAGAGGAGATTTACCAGAATGGTCTCGGGATGGGGGATCTTAGCTACAAGAACAGGTTGGAGAAGCTGGATTTGTTTTCATTAGAGCAAGGGAGGTTGAGGGGTTATTTGATAGAGGTGTACAAGATTATGACGGGTTTGGATAGGCTAGACGGGGAAAGGCTGTTCCCACTAACTGATGGTATAACGACTAAGGGACACAGATTTAAGGTTTTGGGCATGAGATACAGGGGGGATGTGAGGAAAAACTTTATTATGCAGCAAGTGGTGATGACCTGGAATTCGCTGCCGACGGAAGTGGTGGAAGCGGAGACACTCAATGGGCACTTGAGGGAAATAAACTTGCAGGGTTACAGGGATAGAGCGGGGAATGGGACTGACTGGATTGCTCTACAGAGAGCCGCAAGGACTCGATGGGCCGAATGGCCTCCTTCTGTGCCATTATGACTGTATGACTTTATGACTTTCTGATGCTGTTTTACACAAGTTACTAGAGGCTGAAAATCAAATAGAGCAGTGCTAATTCAGCTGCTGCAATGTGTCATAACACAAGCACACAAATCCATGGCCACAACTCCCTGTGCAGTTAGTTCCCTACGTTAACTGCACCGACAGGATGCATAATAGATTAGGTGCTCTCAAAGAGAAAGAAAGAGAATGTAGAAAGAAAGAAAGAGACAATGCCAGACAGAGAAAGAGTCAGAGCGAGAAGCACAGAGAAAGGGCTCAATTTTCAGTGTGCCGTGGAGTTGGGATTGGAGACGTGCTGGGGGTTAAATTCCCGAAATCGGGGGTCCCGACACCATCCCGCCCCCAACCCGCCTCCATGCCACTTTCAAAGGAGGCGGGTACCCGTCCCGCACTGGGACCCGCCTCCCCGAGGCGGGAAGGGATTAGTGCCAATTAACTGCCTGTTAACAGGCAGTTTTTAGCCTAATCCCTATTTTTAAGCTTGAACTGTGGGATTCCCAACGGCTCCAAACCACGCCAAGTGAGGAGTCGGGTCGTCAGGATGAAGGACTTGGAGGGGTCGAGATGTTGGTGTTCAGGTGAGTGATGGGTGCATGAGTGCAAAGGTAAGTGTGTTTGGTGTGTCTAAAGTGATTAAAGAAGTGTAAATGACCTTTTTCTTACCTTTTCAGCCTTCCTTCCTTTAGCTTCGGGGAGTCCCTCATCTCACTGGCACAGAAAGCAGAATGGCTGCGATCTGTCAAAAGTGACAGCCTGCAGCTTTCTGTGCAGGAGAGATTTCTAACTGAGTCTGTGGCGAAGGACTCATGTTGGAAGTAAGATGGTCAGTGTTTGACAGCTTCAAACAGCTGTAAAACACTAATATTTCATCTGTCAAAACGTCTTGACAGATGAAATTTCAGTCTGTTGCCGGGTGGCCCTTAATTGGCCTGCTGAGCCCGCTGAGCGGGCTCAACAAGGTCAATTAAGTTAAAATCGCGTGGATTGGCCGCATCTCGATGGAGGCGGGACTACAACCCCGAAAGATGTAGTCCCGCCTCCAGCCCGACTTCTGAATGAAAATCCAGCTCAAAGAGTTCGAAAGATAAAACAGAGAGACTGTAAGTGAGAGACAGAGAAGGAAAGTGACAGAAAGAGAGAGACTGACAGGGAAGGATAAAATACAAAGAACTGTGAGTGCTGGCATTACACAGCAGGGCAATCAGCATCTGTTAAAAGAAAAGACAGGCTCATGTTTTGGCTATAACCCTTTGCCAAGCCACTTAATACAGTTGGTGAACAAAGAAGGGGAGAGAAACAATGGGTCAAATTCTGCTGGAGCAGGATATCTAGTCGTTAGTTAGACTTACCCTTGCACGTTTAGGTTTTAAAATTTCAGCTAATAATGTTGCAGTGAGGGAAACTGAGTGAACAGGGCAAGCAACTGGGTATCTCCTTAACCAATCAGATTGAAAGATTGTGTAATTACAGTGCAAGGACTGAGAAGGAAGTGTAAATTCGAGTGGGTGAATTCAATGCCAAATCATGTACAGAAAGTGAAATAAAGAGAGGGAAAGAAAGATTGGATTAAGAGAGAGAGAGAAAAAAGAGACAGAAAGGAAAAGGAAAATTTTTAATCTTAAATTTGACATTTTTAAAATCTTCAACAACAATTAAAACCTGAAGGAATGAGATCCATACTTGTAATAGTAAATTTTCAGTGTCAGAGAGATAGTTTGGCAGTAATTAACACTTATCATGCCATTAAAAGAGTACTTAGACTGGAATGGACAAGACTTAGCTTTCTGCAGCGAGTTTTGTTCGTATCTACCAAGCAAATACAGCAACTTCACATCATTCAATGCATTTCAATGGTGAGGCAGACATCAAGATGCCATTTTTGCGAAACTATCAGCGAAGCAGCGCAATTTGGGCAGCAACTTTTGGATATTTGAGTTTAACTGCGCATCTTCCCCTCGTCTGAAGTTGCTGTGCCATTTGTACATAAATAACGGCGAGCGCCATTAGCCTCATTGTTGTTTTGACAGCAAAATCTGGGCTAATGGATACTCCAATCACAGAGAGTGACTGATACCACTGAACCCGGGAAGGTATCTGGAACAGATGGGAATTCGAAACAACAACAACTTGCATTTATACAGCGCATTTAACGTCAGAAAATGTCCCAGTGTCACGTGAGAAACACAGTCTATTTTAAGTAGGGTTTAAAAAAAAGCAAAGCAAGGATTTTTCAGCATGGCTCCAGAATGATCAGATATCACAGAAACCCCACAATGCAGATAGAGGCCATTTCGGCCCATCGAGCCTGCACCGACACATATCCCACCCGATCCCCGTAACCCCTACACCAACACATATCCCACCCTATCCCTGTAACCCCACGTATTTAATCCCCCTAACACTAAGGGTCAATTTATCATAGCCAATCAACCTAACCTGCACATCTGGACTGTGGGAGGAAACCGGAGCACCCGGAGAAAACCCACGCAAACACAGGGAGAATGTGCAAACTCCACACAGACAGTCGCCCGAGGCCGGATTCGAACCCGGGTCTCTGGCGCTGTGAGGCAACAGTGCTAACCACTATGCCACCGTGCTGCCCATATGATTGAAAGCAAGAGCTGTCGCCTCATTACTCTGAGCGAGTGAATTGAGCAGGAACCCTGCACTAATGATAACCTGGCTACATCCTCTAAGACACTGTCTGCCCACTTTGCTTTAACAGTGTAGTGCCTTTACAGACTGAATGTTTCTCACTGGGCAATTACAAGGTAATTAGACATCAGCTCGCTCAATAGACTCTGTTCAATACTTCCAATCTGATGCAGGATGAGATTACTGTGTTCGAGGCCTGTTCAGTCAGTCAGTCTATTACTAATCCTGGCCTGCAATGAATTCTACATCAACGTTTTGAAGTGGGGATGCAGATCATACCTCAATTAACCAACGGATTCTCTTCTTGTCCCCCCTTCCTCCCTCCCAAAAAGAAAACCTTGGGGGGATGATTTCCTCTGGTTACTGTGTGTTAATGACATCATAAACATAACAGAAGGAAGACCCCCCGCTTGATACAGGAAACTCTCATTTAAACGGCACCTAAATATCCAGAATTCTCTATTAACCGGCAAAATTCTCACTCTGAAAACAACACCTCAATATCTGGCAATGTTGCCGAGCCCGAGTCTCCCGCGGTGGCCGAGTTAGTCAGTTGGGGTAGTTCGCCAAACCGCCACCACTCGGCTTCTTGGCGCTGTCGGAAGTCGGAACACCTCAATCCCCCTGTAACAGGAGTCTGACTCTCCCGCGCTGCCGGTAGTCTCTTCTGATCTGCCATTTTACAGGGGTACTGTGTGTCTCCCACGCTGCTGGTAGTCATTGCATTGCATTACCCTCAACTGGCAGTACTGTACTTAATCAAGCATCTTCCACCATCCATTTAACACAACATTCTGTAGGTGAGTACCCAATTACTGTATACTGCACATTTCTTGATTTTTAAATTTTTCTTTGTTAAAAATAGCCTCGGTAGATACCCCTCTCCATCATCCGGAATTTTTGATCAACCAGCACCATCCCGGTCCCGTCAGTGCCGGATACCAAAGAGTTTTCTGTATGTTCTTTTAAACCGAGTTAGCGCACTTTTCTAATAGGCAACACCTCACTAAGATTGTCATAGGACCTGTGCCATCTGTATATTTTTTTGTGGGGGAGGGGTGCAATATATGATGGGGTACATCCTCCTGAAATGCTGCCTCATTCTTCTTTCCTCTGTCCTCTCTTGGCCCTTCCCTCCCTCCATTATAATGGCACACAAGCATATGCAATTAGGGAACACCGTACCTGCTCCTGAGAATCTTTCACCGCCTCAAAATTTCCCAGTGGTCTCACGATCCTCCGGAAGCAAGTCTAAGACCGTCTAGGATGAACGCCTAAAATAAAAAGCTCCAAAAAGTTGTTGCCAGTTGCAGTAATCGCTACTCAAGCTGTCAGCAGTCTGCAGGCTCAAAACCCCACCCCACCTCCACCTGTCTCAGCTGATCCTTGCTACGGCCATGCCGTATATTTCTCATTCGAACTTACCCCTAGTGTACTGCGGTCTCAAAACCAGGAATTGTGGGGCTGCAGAACACCTGGCTCTCATTTAAATATATTTAAATTTCGTGGCTTTGTTACTGATTACATTTACCATTAAAAATATTTATAATTTTTAGCATTTGCCACTGACAATACACATCACCAATCTCATTTACTTTTCATTGATAGCATTTGCCATTAAGAATGCTTATCAATAGCATTTACCAATGATCTACTTGACCTAACTTCTCATTGCTTGCATTTGCTGGTGTAAGTACCTATCTTTGATAACACTTACCATAACAATTCTCATCATTGATAGCATTTACCACTGCCAGTACTTATCACCGATTGTATTTGCAGTTAGCGGTATTATTGATGTAATTTACCATGATGGTACTTATCAGTAACTGCATTTACCATTGAAAGTACTTATGGTTGATAACATTTGCTGTTAACAATAAATTATCATTGCTAGCATTTACTGTTGAAGGTACCCAGTGATAGCATTTACCATTGACAATACTTACCTTTAACAGTATTTACTGCTGACTGTACTTCTCCTGAACAGCATGAATTGTTGACAGTACTTGTCATTGATAGCACGTACCATTGACAGTAATGATAATTAGTAGCATTTATATTGAAAGCATTTACCATGACCGGTACTTACTCTTGACAGGAGTTCTCCCCAATATTTATCCCTCAATCAACATCATTAAAAAACAGATTATCTGGTCATTTTCACATTGCTGTTTGCTGTGCGCATATTGGCTGCCACGTTTCCTACACAACAACAGTGACTACACTTCAAAAGAGTACTTCATTGGCTGTGAAGTGTTTTGGGACAAACTAACGTAAGAACATAAGAATTAGGAGCAAGAGTTGGCCATACGGTCCTTCGAGCCTACTCCGCCATTCAATAAGATCACGGCTGATCTTCGACCTCAACTCCACTTTCCCACCCGATCTCCATATCCCTTGATTCCCCTAGAGTCCAAAAATCTATCTCAGCCTTGAATATACTCAACGGTCGTGAGGTTGTGAAAAGTGCTATAGAAATGCAAGTTCCCTTATTCTTTTCTTTTTTGATAGTATTTAACGGCAGTTACCTTTCAGCTGTCTCGCCTGGGCCATAGGAATTGTTCTTACTGCTTTATTTCACAAATCACATGACAGCTGGAGTGTTAGATCCGTGGTTCAGTGGATAAATAATTACACGGATGCTGTACATAAACAAATAACAGGTCTTTACTGGAGGAGGGTCATCTCTAGACTGGGGTACAGAGGCATGCGCACAGCTTATATACCGGTGTGGTCACTGCCGGTACTACAGTATACAGGAGCTGTAAAAAGTAGTTCTGACTTAAAGCACATACACTACAATTCCTCCCTTTTTAGATTAATAATACCCCCTTAATATTCAAATAACAATTACATTTTTACATGTACATTCAATAACAAAAGTCCATTTATAGATTCAGTCTTTGGGGTGGCTTCCTGACCCTTTCGGGATAGCGCCTTTCCGGAGGTTCTTGTTCTTGGTGCAGAGGCGATTCTGACCCCTTTTCATCGGGTAGTTCATCGGGTTCCATTGCTACTGGGTCTGAAGTAGATGCTACCGGTATGTCGGGTTCATCCCCAGGTACTCGAGACATGGGGTTGACGCCTTCCTGTGACGCTAAGATCTGATCGACGTGGCGTCTCACAATGTTCTCCCCGACATCCACTGTGTACATTAATGGCCCCTGCCTTGTACATATCGTTCCGGGTTGCCACTTCTCTGTTCGATAGTCACGGGCCAAGACTGGTTGCCCTACATTGAAGCTCCTTGTCGGCTTCTCGTTGATGTGCTGGAATTGTTTGTCCTCAACATTTCTTCGCACATTTGGTCTGAGCAAGTCCAGATGAGATCTCAACCTTCGGTTAAAGAACATCATGGCCGGGGTCTGGTTGGTAACTGCATGTGTCGCGTTTCGGTAGGCTAATAAGAAATTGTCCATCTTATGCTGTAGTGGAATTTCCTCGTCGCACATGGCCTTTATCGCCTTCTTTAAAGGTTTGTACGAACCTCTCAGCCAATCCATTGGTGGCTGGATGATACGGGGCGGATGTGTAATGCCTTACCCCATTCCTTTTCATGAATTTTTGGAACTCGTTGGACACAAACTGTGGTCCATTATCAGAGCAGATCTGCTCTGGCAAACCGTTCCTGGCAAATATGGTCCGTAGGACTGCAATCGTTTTCTCTGTAGTGGTTGAAGATATCTTTATCAACTCAGGCCACTTTGAATGAGCATCCACTGCTATTAAGAACATTGAGTCCATGAATGGACCAGCGAAATCAATGTGCACCCGTTGCCATGGAGAGGAGGGCCACTCCCATGGGTGTAGAGGGGCATGTGGTGGTGCATTTTGGACCTTCTGGCGTCCGAAACAGCTCTTAGTTAGGTCTTCGATTTGTTGATCGATTCCCGGCCACCACACATAAGCCCTAGCAAGGCTTTTCATTTTCACTCCGCCCAGATGACCTTCATGTAGCTCCTTTAGCACTCTCTCCCTTAACTTGGGTGGAATCACCACTCTGGATCCACACATCACTGTCCCCTGGCATACTGACAGCTGTTCTCTTCTGGATGAGAATGCTGGCAACAGTGAGTCGCCATGTGTTGGCCATCCCCTCACCGTCAATTCATATACCCGTGACAGCGTCGGATCATTGCGGGTCTCCTTCTCTATATCCGCGTTTGTTACTGGCAATCGTTCAATTATCGACGAATAAAATATCTCGATAGGGTCCACTGCTGGTGCTTCCTCCACCGTAGGCAGTGGCAGGCGCGATAGCCCATCAGCGTTCCCATGCTGTTTCGTGCCTTTATATTCTATTTCATATTGATTCGCCCCTAGAAACAGGGACCATCTTTGTAACCGCTGTGCAGTCATTACTGGCATGCCCTTCTTAGGATTAAAGATGGAGACAAGTGGTTGGTGGTCAGTCAGCAAGGTGAACTTCTGCCCATGCAGATAATGGTTGAACTTTTTTACTCCCCATACTAGGCTGAGGGCCTCCCTGTCAATCTGGGCGTAGTTGCGCTCGGCTGAGGTTAGTGACCGAGACGCAAAGGCTACTGGCCTCTCCAACCCGTCTGGGAATTTGTGCGACAGCACCGCTCCAATGCTGTAGGGTGATGCATCACATGCCAAACGAATTGGTAGTGCTGGGTTGAAATGGGCCAACACCTCTTTTGATGTGATCAATTCTTTACACTTCTGGAAAGCTCGTCTACGTTCGTCATCCCACTTCCATGGTACCCCTGTTTGCAGTAGGGTGTTCAGCGGGTGTAATACCGTAGACAAATTTGGTAAGAACTTGTGGTAATAGTTTACCAGCCCGAGGAATGACCTCATTTGTGACACATTTTCCGGTGCTGGAGCCTTGACTACTGCCTCAATCTTGTCAGGGGACTTATGTAACCCCTCTTCATCGATGACATGGCCGCAATACGAGATCTGTTTCTGGAAAAACTCGCACTTGTGGCGATTAGCTCGTAGCCCATATTCCTTTAATCTGGCGAGCACCTTCTCCAAGTTAGCGAGGTGATCACCGTCATTTTCGCCCGTGACCAGGATGTCGTCCAAATAACACTGGGTCCCTGGAATCCCTTGCAGGGCCTGATCCATCGCCCTTTGCCAGACAGCCGGAGCCGAGGCTACTCCAAACACCAGCCGATTGTATTGATAGAGACCTTTATGGGTGTTGATCGTAAGGTAATGTTTCGAAGCTTCCTCTACCTCCATTTGCAAGTACGCCTGGGCTAGATCAATTTTGGTGAAGCGTTTACCACCAGATAGCGAGGCGAAAATATCCTCAATTCGTGGAAGCGGATATTGCACCGTGTGAAGGACTGGGTTCACTGTCACCTTAAAATCCCCACAGATGCGGACCTTCTTTGGTTCCCTAGGCGTATTACTCAACGACCTCTTCATTACAGGAACGATGGGTGTAGCCCACTCGCTCCAGTCCACTTTGGACAGTACTCCTGAACGTTCCAACCCTTCCAGCTCTGCTTCAACCGCTGGTCTGATCACATAAGGCACTGGTCTGGCCTTCAGAAACTTTGGGCTTGCATTATCCTCTATTTTAATTGTTGCTGTTATTCCTTTTAGTGTTCCTAGTCCCTCCTGGAACACTTCTTTTGCGTCAGTTAGCATTTTTGACAGTCGTCCAGGTGTGATGTCGTCATCCTTTTTGGCCTCCACCTTCAGTGCCTGTATGGAATGCCAACCGAAATGTATCTTCCGGATCCATTCACATCCTAGCAGTGGTGGTCCTCCATTTGGCAATACATATATATCCATTTTAGGTATTTCCTGACCTTTATATATCACTTTCACCCTTATTTTTCCATTGGGGTAGACTTCTTGCTCCGTAGCTTTCAAGGGTATGTGTGAAAATAGCCGCTTGTAGTCTCTTTGATTTATGACTGTTAGAGCTGACCCTGTGTCCAATTCCATTTCCACTTGAACTCCGTCTATCTTGAGTGTAACCCAGATAGTCTGGTGATCCTCCATTTCGGTTACATTATGTAGTTTCAGACAACGCAGCTCCTTGCTTCCGGAGTCTGTGTCACTTTTCTGTTCGTCTGAACCACTGTCCATCACCTGGTGTACCTTTTTGTACTTCTCCTGTGGAGATTTCTTACTGTTGGTTTTCTTCCCAGACCTGCAGACTCTTGCTATGTGTCCTGCTTTCCCACACTGTCTGCACACTTGGTCCTTGGACCAACAATCTTTCTGGTCATGTGTTGTTCTGCCGCAGCGATAGCACTTCCCTGTTCCATAGGTCATTTCGTTGATGCCATATTCTTGCGGTCTCTGTTGTATCTCTGCAGCGCCCCTTGTGGCTGCTTCGTGTGATACTGCCATATTGAAAGCTTTGTCCAGCGTAAGGTCCTTTTCTGATAGAAGCCGTTTCTGGGTTCCTTCACTTTGTAGCCCACACACAAAGTTGTCCCTTAACGTGTCTGCTAGTCCCGCTCCAAACTGGCAGTATTTCGATAGCTTGCGCAGTTCCATTAGGTACTCAGCATTGCTTTTGTCTTTGTGTTGGTTCCTTTTATGGAACTTAAATCGTTCTGCTATCAGCAGCGGTGTGGGGTTTAAGTGGTCCTGTAGGATTTCTACTATGCTTTCAAAATTCTTGTTTACCGGCTTCTCTGGGGTTATTAGATTTCGCAGTAACACATAAGTTTTTGCACCCATGGAATTTAACAGAACCAGTGCTTTATTAGCATCTGGCACTTCATTCGCCCTGCAGTACACCTCAATACGTTCCACATATGTCGCCCAATCTTCGACTTCATTGTCGAATGTAGAGATACTGCCACTCTTCGGCATCCTTGGTTGTGCGTTAACTATCCCCAATGGCACCTCCCGCGCTTCCCCTTCTTCTCCGCTGGCACAAAATGGCATCTCCCGCGCTTTCCTTCCTTCCCGCGCTCGCCCGTCTTCTCCGCTGCGGCTTCACAAAATGGCATCTCCCGCGCTCTTCCTTCTTCTCCGCGGCTCAATGGCGCCTCCCGCGCTCTCCCTGCTTCTCCGCGGCTCAATGGTGCCTCCCGCGCTCTCCCTGCTTCTCCGCGGCTCAATGGCGTCTCCCCTTGCTTCGCCCCGTGGACCCTGATCAGCCCGTGATCCCTGGCTGTGCTCTGCGCGTTCTTCTCTTGATATTTGTCGACGCCGCTCTGTCTAGAACCCGACTGTTTCTTACCCTCTCTCTCTCCGGTTTGCAGTATTTTTCCTCGACGCCGCTCGGTGATCAACCCCCGGCTGCGCCCTGCTCTCTTCACCCTCTTTCTTACCCCATCGACGCTGCCCGGCTCTCTCTCTCTGCCGTCGGTCGGCTCCAGCCGCCGCTGCTCGGGAAGGGTCTGCTCTGGACCTGTCGTCGGTCTCTTACTGCTCGTTAAGGCTGGGGAACCAAGCCCGGCTCTCCACAGCCTCCCCAGCGAAGTTGGATCTCTGCCTGACTGCTGGGCGGTTGCCGCCCGTGTTCCTGGACTCGACTATTTTTTAATTTTTAAACATTTTTTATGTTGCAGGTAGATTCGCATGAACACTCGTCGCCACTGTTAGACCCGTGGTTCAGTGGATAAATAATTACACGGATGCTGTACATAAACAAATAACAGGTCTTTACTGGAGGAGGGTCATCTCTAGACTGGGGTACAGAGGCATGCGCACAGCTTATATACCGGTGTGGTCACTGCCGGTACTACAGTATACAGGAGCTGTAAAAAGTAGTTCTGACTTAAAGCACATACACTACATGGAGGTAGAACAATAAGATTACTGTACAGAATGCAAAAGACTGCTCTGAACACCATGGGCAGGATTTTCATTGGGCCGTGGAGTCGGGATTGCAGGCATGTGGGGGGTTAAAATCCCGAAATCAGGGGTCCCAACCCCATCCCGCACCCAACCTGCCTCCATGCCAGTTTCAAAGGAGGCGGATACCCGCCCCGCATTGGGACCCGCCTACCCAAGGCGGGAAGGGATTAGTGCCAATTAACTACCTGTTAACAGGTAGCTAACAGGCAGTTTTTAACCTAATCCCTATTTTTAATGCTGAAGTGTGGGATTCCCGACGGCTCCAAACCACGCCAAGTTTGCGAGGTGGGCCGTCGGGTTGAAGGACTTGGAGGGGTCAAGATGTTCGTGTTCAGGTGAGTGATGAGTGCATGAGTGCAAAGGTAAGTGTGTTTGGTGTGTCTAAAGTGTTTAAAGAAGTTTAAATTACCTTTTCTTATCTTTTCAGCCTTCCTTCCTTTAGGTCTCGGGAGTCCCTCATCTCACTGGCACAGAAAGCAGAATGGCTGCGAACTGTCAAAAGTGACAGCCTTCAGCTTTCTGTGCAGGAGAGATTTCTAACTGAGTCTGTGGAGAAGGACTCATGTTAGAAGTAAGACTGTCAGTGTTTGACAGCTTCAAACAGCTGTGAAACGCTAATATTTCATCTGTCAAAACCTCTTGACATGAAATTTCAGTCTGTGATGTCACCTGTTGCCGGGTGGCCTTTAATTGGCCTGCTGAGCTGCTGGGCGGGCTTAACAAGGTCAATCAAGTTAAAATCGTGTGGATTGGCCACATCTCGATGGAGGCGGGACTACAACCCCGAAAGTTGTAGTCCCGCCTCCTACCCGACTCCTGAATCAAAACCCAGCCCCTAGTATCTGAGCAATCTGCTGTAGAGACTTAAATTGGGGTTGATGTATCCAACATGAAATCAGTATAGTCGATATACTTAATAAGTAGGTATTAAGTGTATAGATTTATTTAAAAACCACAATTTTTTTTATTATTCAATCAGAGTCTTGTGTTAACTGCACAATAATAAGAATTATTTTCTTTCAAATGTCTGATTTTCATCACAGAAAATATTGATCTTGTTAATGTTCAACAAATCAGGTATAATTGACTCCCCACTTTCATATATTCTAATCTCTACCCAGTGTAAATACAAAAAATGGAACATTTTCAGAATGAAGAGTACTGTGCACAGTTCTAGTCTCCATATTATATAAAGGATATAAAGGCACTGGAGAAGGTGCAAAAAAGATTTACATGGATGATACCAGAACTGAGAGGTTACACCTATCAGGAAAGATTGAACAGGCTGGGGCTCTTTTCTCTAGAAAAGAGAAGGCTGAGGGGACACCTGATAGAGGTCTTTACGATTATGGAGGGGTTTGGTAGAGTAGACGTAGAGAAGATGTTTCCAACTGTGGGGAAGATCAAAACTAGGGTCCATAAACATAAGATAGTCACTAATAAATCCAATAAGGATAACTTCCACCTTCAAATTCCTTGGGGAAAAAAATTGAGTCCCCCCCCCGCCTTGGGGCGCTAACTTCTCCGGGGCACTACTTTTAGCGCCCCGAAAAAATTAGATCCCCGCGGCCGAAATTCATCAGTAGCACCCCAAGAGGAGGCGCAAAGCAACTGAATTTTAAGGCCCTTGAATGTAGGAATTATATTTTTTGAATTAATGAATCTGATTTCATAAATATTTAAGTTTGTATTTATGAAACATTATTAATTCATATGTTACTTTTAGCATGATGATTCTCTGGGTTCCTTCAAGAATAGGAGCAGCTTTTTGAGTTCTACAAGCTAATGCACTGTGTGGAACTGAGCCACACAGACCAGGAGGATCCCAGGTTCAATGCCTGGCTTGGGCCGGGTTTGTTCATTTCAGACAGGACAATGGTAGCGGTGGTACAAATGGGATCAGTGTCTCTGGGCTGAGGGGAGGGGGGCGGTTGGCGAGGGAACATCAGCCAGAGCCTCCACCCCAGATCACTATCCAGTAACTCCTTTATGTGTAAGATAGATGAAGACAGGATCAGACTTGGTTGTGTTGCTGTTGCTGTTGCTCCCCCCCTCCCGCACCTCCGGTTCAATAGCCAATAAACTCACATGCGGAGAGCAGCAGCTTGGATGAGATACGGAAGGTCGCACGGCACCCAGCTCCATAATCAAGCACCAAGTCAACATCTTCCAGGGAGAAGTTTGGAGGGGTATTTTTTCCACAGTGTTAGAGGATAGTATGTTTTTGAATTAAGTTACAAGTACAGTCTAGCTCTAATTAGGAATTTACAACTGGCCAAGGCTTCTTCGACAGCACCTCCCAAACCCGTGACCCCCACCGCCTAGAAGGATGAGGGCAGTAGGTGCATGGGAACACCATCATCTCCAAGTTCTCCTCCAAGTCACATAATCACCGTTCCTTCATCACCACCACCACCTTCTCAAGGGCAGTAAATACCGGCCTTGCCAGTGACACCCACATCCCAAAAATGAACATAAAAAAGCATTAAAGCAATATCATTACAAGTGCAGTATTTATACCCTTCAAGTATTTGCGACACTTTTGACCTAACAAAAAATCATTCAATCCCTAGTTGAATTCTATCTTTCTACGGTTACTGTGATTATTGATCTACCCATGTGACCTACAGTTTGCAAACATCTCAGTCTATGCCGTAAGGCTAAAGGGGCTGAAATGTTGGCGTCTCAGATTGAACATGGGGTGAGTGGTCATGAATTATCAATGGCTGGTTGATGTCATTCTGTTTCTCCTGCATTAACCGGAAGGGCTCGCATCGCGACTTCCTGCCAATGTTCTTTTGTGGGGCACTGTGGCATTTCCAGTGGGCTTTCTTACTCATGTCTTAGAGCATAAGGTAAAACGAAAATCGAAGGAATGACCGACACGCAAGTAAATTTCAACATTTATTGATTAAATGCAGCTGGGCTTGTAAAACACCACTCAGGAAATTAGTGGGTTACGATTGTCCACCTGTCACAAGGGTGCATTGCCCATGCTAACCCTAAAAAAGATAAGTGGGGGTGAAATTGGTCTCCCACAATAGTGCAAAATGGGCAATAGTGAATCGGTAGCACTTTTTAAATCCAGCCCAATTTTCTTTTCCATTGAAGTCAATGGGGTGTAAAACAGGCTGCCGATTCACGATAGGCTATTTTGCGCTTTGCCCGAAGACCAATTTCACTCAACAACAACAGCATGCATTTATACAGCACCTTCAACATAGTAAAATTTCCCAAGGCGCTCACAGGAGTGTTATCAGGCAAAATTTGACATCGAGCCACATGAGGAGCTATTAGGACAAGAGGTAGGTTTTAAGGAGCGTCTTAAAGGAGGAGAGCGAGGTAGAGAGGTGAAGAGGTTTAAGGAGGGAATTCCGGGACAGCTAAAGACACGGTAGCCAAGGGTGGTGCGCTGAAAATCGGGGTTGCACAAGAGGCCAGAATTGGTGGAAGGCGAAGCTCTTGGAGGTTTGCGGGCTCTAACAAAGGTTAATTGAGGGTGGTGGGGAGGGGGCTGTTGTTACCCCAGAAAACCAGGGGTATAAATTTATCTTGGGCATTAGTGCAAAAAGCTCGATAGTGAATAGGCAGTCCGTCAGTGGAAAAGAAAGTCGGGCAGAGTGTGAAACGGGCTGCTGATACCCCATCTCCCATTTTGCGCTAACGCACAAGGCAAATTTATAACCCCATAGAAGCAAGTTTTGGCTCGAAATTGCCCAAGGTGTCCCAATGCTTCATTAGGTACATACTAGCTAGGATGTTCTTAGGTCCTAGCCTGTGCTGAGTTAGCTGGTCTCATCCAGGGTCGCATAGGGGAACGCTACAATTGTCATCAATCCCTGGCCGGGAGGGAGAGAAATCAACCTGATTGCTGTACGGTGTATGCTGGAAAATGTATGTGGGTAGATTATTGATTAACCCGAAATTGTCAAACACATTGGTGGAATAGGGGTACAGGAGTTTAATTACATCATCCCTGCTTTGGTCTAAGCTCTCATAGTCCTCAGCTCCACAATCAAACCATGATATAATTTTTTTGCTCAGGGAGTGGTGCTAATTAACACAGTGCCATGATTCTGGGGAATTGAATGTCTTCTTTCTCTGAGCATTAATCATCAACCTAACAGATTACTCAGCCAGCTGGTGGGTCTGTTCATTTTGTAATACTTATTTTCTCACGTGGATTTTTCCCTGTTTGAGCTGGATGTCCAATTTAGAAGCAGTTGTGCGCTGTGTGCCCACTGGCCAGCAGGAATTGGGTTGAGAGGACCCAAATTTATTTCTCATTGGGGATTTTCAAATGTAGAACGTTTTTTGTCCCATCAGTCTAGGCTGCATTTGACTCCAAGTCCCCAGAGGTGAAAGGTCAGAATCTAACCTGCGGCACCACCGATGGACTTGTTATACAAACCAGAGTTGAAAAATTGAAAGTCAAGAATGTGCAGCCTGCTCACATTAAAATTACAACGTTCCTCTTTCTCCACACACACACTGGTTCATGGGGTGATGTTCGACAGGCTGAGACTGAATGAGTAACAATGATGTAGCTCTCCTCTGGGACCGGGGCACAGCAATTTAGCACTAAATTGGAAACCTGACACAGAGAGTGGCCGCAGGATGGCTGGTGTGGGTGATGAAAGCATTGGTGCACCAGGGGTGCTTGTCTGAACTCCAAACTGAGGTAAATTAGTGAGACAAAGCAGGGAGAGTTCTACTGTACCTGGTCAGGAGTGCTTGATGGGACAGTGTAGAGGGAGTTTTACTCTGTATCTAACCCACCTGGAGTATTGTGTACAGTTTTGGTCTCCTTACCTAAGGAAGGATATACTTGCCTTAGAGGTAAGGTTCACTAGATTGATTCCTGGGATGAGAGGATTGTCCTGGGATGAGAGATTGAGTAGATTGGGCCTATACTCTCTGGAGTTTAGAAGAATGAGAGGTGATGTCATTTAAACATATAGGGGGAGAAATTCAGTTGGCTGCGCCACCCGTTAGCACCTTAAGAGGGCGCTAAGTGGGGCACAAGCCAACTGGCGCCTGAACGCAGCACTGCCCACGCCTCCCGCTAAATTCCGCGGGACGCTAGTGGTGGCGCTAGCCGTTAGCGCTGCGCTGCTACCGATGACATCATCGGTGTGCGCAGTGCCACGCTCACGCCCCGGCCACGATATTTGGAAGCGCCCCCTGATTTACCGCCGGACGCTATGTCCGACCGGTTCAGGGGGGCCTAGCTGCGGCTGGGGAGGCACAAATTAAAGGAGAGGTGCGGGGCGGCCATTTTTGTTGTTGGCTGCCTGCCAGCACCTGCCTGCGCTCCCGTCCCCGGCCTCCTGAACAACCCCCTCTTTTGCCTGCACTCGCGATCCTCGGGGGCCCAGCTGGGCCCCAGATCGCGCTGCACAAGGCCCCTCCCCTTTAAGAAGGGGAGGAAGGCCTGCAATACCGCAGAGCGATGTGCCGCAGCGTGTGGCGCTGCGGCACGTTGCGCCACGATATTCAGTCACAGCGCCCCAAGAGCGATGCGGGGCGCCTCCAGTAGCACCGCACTTCCCTTTGGGGCGCTCCAACTGAATTTCCGGCGAATGCTTCCGGGGCGCTACTTTTAGCGCCCTGGCGAGGCTGGCGCCCCAAACGGGGCTATAGTCAATTTCTCCCCCATAAAATCCTTGACAGGGTAGATGCTGAGAGGCTGTTTCCCTTGGCTGGAGAGTCAAGAACTAGGGGGCATAGTCTCAGGATAAGGGGTCTGCCATTTAGGACTGAGAGGAGGAGAAATTTCTTCACTCAGAGGGTTGTGAATCTTTGGAATTCAGAAGGTTGTGGGTGGTCAGTCATTGAGTATATTCAAGAATGAGATCGATAGATTTTTGGACACTAAGGAAATCAAGAGATATGGAGAATGGGCGGAAAAGTGGAGTTGAAGTAGAAGATCAGCCATGATCTTATTGAATAACGGAGCAGACTTGAGGGGCCGTATGGCCTACTCCTGCTCCTATTTCTTATGTTCTTATGTTCTAACATGTGCTGTAACTTCCCTGGGATTATTTGATGGGACAGTGTAGAGAGGCTTTACTGTACCTGGTCAGGAAGTGCTTGATGGGTTGTGTAGAGGGAGTTTTACTCTGTATCTAACCGGTACTGTACCTGAACTGGGAGTATTTGATGGGATAGTGTAGAGGGAGCTTTACTCTGTATCTAATCTGTGCTGTAGGCACTGTGGCCCCTACTGCCGCACCAGTTGACATCAGGAAACTCAGCACAGACTGGGGCCTGCATGGCTGAGAGGCAAAGGCTTGACTTCCGAGCAGTCAGGAGGCCGATTATATCCCTCACACAAAAATCACCAAAATGCTAACAAAAAAAGAAGACGACACACTACTCTTAATTCAGATTTGCTTACCTCAAATTATTGGTTAATTCCAAATGTTTAGCACTAAATTCTCACTTTGATGCGCTACTTACATTGATTTAATTCAATATATTGGATAATTCAAAAAATTTTAGTGCAAAAAATTGATTTTGAATCTCAAGAGCAGACTGTATAGTAGAGGCCTACGTACCAGGTTAAGAGTTAACCAGAAGTAAATGATGAGAGCAGAGTTCTCTGAAATTCCCTCTGTAAACCTCTCCTCTGTTAGATCCGTGGTTCAGTGGATAAATAATTGCACGGATGCTGTACATAAACAAATAACAGGTCTTTACTGGAGGAGGGCAATCTCTAGGCTGGGGTACAGAGGCATGCGCACAGCTTATATACCGGTGTGGTTACTGCCGGTACTACAGTATACAGGAGCTGTAAAAAGTAGTTCTGACTTAAAGCACATACACTACAATTCCTCCCTTTTTAGATTAATAATACCCCCTTAATATTCAAATAACAATTACATTTTTACGTGTACATTCAATAACAAAAGTCCATTTATAGATTCAGTCTTTGGGGCGGCTTCCTGACCCTTTCGGGATAGCGCCTTTCCAGAGGTTCTTGTTCTTGGTGCAGAGGCGATTCTGACCCCCTTTCATCGGGTAGTTCATCGGGTTGCACTGCTACTGGGTCTGAAGTAGATACTACCGGTATGTCGGGTTCATCCCCAGGTACTCGAGACATGGGGTTGACGCATTCCTGTGATGCTAAGATCTGATCGACGTGGCGCCTCACAATGTTCTCCCCGACATCCACTGTGTACATTAATGGCCCCTGCCTTGTACATATTGTTCCAGGTTGCCACTTCTCTGTTCGATAGTCCCGGGCCAAGACTGGTTGCCCTACATTGAAGCTCCTTGTCGGCTTCTCGTTGATGTGCTGGAATTGTTTGTCCTCAACATTTCTTCGCACATTTGGTCTGAGCAAGTCCAGACGAGATCTCAACCTTCGGTTAAAGAACATCATGGCCGGGGTCTGGTTGGTAACTGCATGTGTCGTGTTTCGGTAGGCTAATAAGAAATTGTCCATCTTATGCTGTAGTGGAATTTCCTCATCGCACATGGCCTTTATCGCCTTCTTAAAGGTTTGTACGAACCTCTCAGCCAATCCATTTGTGGCTGGATGATACGGGGCGGATGTGTAATGCCTTACCCCATTCCTTTTCATGAATTTTTGGAACTCATCGGACACAAACTGTGGTCCATTATCAGAGCAGATCTGCTCTGGCAACCCGTTTCTGGCAAATATGGTCCGTAGGACTGCAATCGTTTTCTCGGTAGTGGTTGAAGACATCTTTATCACCTCAGGCCACTTTGAATGAGCATCCACTGCTATTAAGAACATTGAGTCCATGAATGGACCAGCGAAATCAATGTGCACCCGTTGCCATGGAGGGGAGGGCCACTCCCATGGGTGTAGAGGGGCATGTGGTGGTGCATTTTGGACTTTCTGGCATCCTAAGCAGCTCTTAGTTAGGTCTTCGATTTGTTGATCGATTCCCGACCACCACACATAAGCCCTAGCTAGTCTTTTCATTTTCACTCCCCCCAGATGACCTTCATGTAGCTCATTTAGCACTCTCTCCCTTAACTTGGGTGGAATCACCACTCTGGATCCACACATCACTGTCCCCCGGCATACTGACAGTTGTTCTCTTCTGGATGAGAATGCTGGCAACAGTGAGTCGCCATGTGTTGGCCATCCCCTCACCGTCAATTCATATACCCGTGACAGCGTCGGATCATTGCGGGTCTCCTTCTCTATATCCGCGTTTGTTACTGGCAATCGTTCAATTATCGACGAATAAAATATCTCGATAAGGTCCACTGCTGGTGCTTCCTCCACAGTAGGCAGTGGCAGGCGCGATAGCCCATCAGCGTTCCCATGCTGTCTTGATCCTTTATATTCTATTTCATACTGATTCGCCCCTAGAAACAGGGACCACCTTTGTAACCGCTGTGCAGTCATTACTGGCACGCCCTTCTTAGGATTAAAGATGGAGACAAGTGGTTGGTGGTCAGTCAGCAAGGTGAACTTCTGCCCATGCAGATAGTGGTTGAATTTTTTTACTCCCCATACTAGGCTGAGGGCCTCCCTGTCAATCTGGGCGTAGTTGCGCTCGGCTGAGGTTAGTGACCGAGACGCAAAGGCTACTGGCCTCTCCAAACCGTCTGGAAATTTGTGCGACAGCACCGCTCCAATGCCGTAGGGTGATGCATCACATGCCAAACGAATTGGTAGTGCTGGGTTGAAATGGGCCAACACCTCTTTTGATGTGATCAATTCTTTACACTTCTGGAAAGCTCGTATACGTTCGTCATCCCACTTCCATGGTACCCCTGTTTGCAGTAGGGTGTTCAGCGGGTGTAATACCGTAGACAAATTTGGTAAGAACTTGTGGTAATAGTTTACCAGCCCGAGGAACGACCTCATTTGTGACACATTTTCTGGTGCTGGAGCCTTGACTACTGCCTCTATCTTGTCAGGGGACTTATGTAACCCCTCTTCATCGATGACGTGGCCGCAAACGAGATCTGTTTCTGGAAAAACTCGCACTTGTGGCGATTAGCTCGTAGCCCATATTCCTTTAATCTGGTGAGCACCTTCTCCAAGTTAGCGAGGTGATCACCGTCATTTTCGCCCGTGACCAAGATGTCGTCCAAATAACACTGGGTCCCTGGAATCCCTTGCAGGACCTGATCCATCGCCCTTTGCCAGATAGCCGGAGCTGAGGCTTCTCCAAACACCAGCCGGTTGTATTGATAGAGACCTTTATGGGTGTTGATCGTAAGGTATTGTTTCGAAGCTTCTTCTACCTCCATTTGGAAGTACGCCTGGGCTAGATCAATTTTGGTGAAGTGTTTACCACCAGATAGCGAGGCGAAAATATCCTCAATTCGTGGAAGCGGATATTGCACCGTGTGAAGGACTGGGTTCACTGTCACCTTAAAATCCCCACAGATGCGGACCTTCTTTGGTTCCCCAGGCGTATTACTCAACGACCTCTTCATTACAGGAATGATGGGTGTAGCCCACTCGCTCCAGTCCACTTTGGACAGTACTCCTGAACGTTCCAACCCTTCCAGCTCTGCTTCAACCGCTGGTCTGATCGCATAAGGCACTGGTCTGGCCTTCAGAAACTTTGGGCTTGCATTATCCTCTATTTTAATTGTTGCTGTTATTCCTTTTAGTGTTCCAAGTCCCTCCTGGAACACTTCTTTTGCGTCAGTTAACATTTTTGACAGTCGTCCAGGTGTGACGTCGTCATCCTTTTTGGCCTCCACCTTCAGTGCCTGTATGGAATGCCAATCTAAATGTATCTTCCGGATCCACTCACGTCCTAGCAGTGGTGGTCCTCCATTTGGCAATACATATATATCCATTTTATGTATTTCCTGACCTTTATATGTCACTTTCACCCTTATTTTTCCTTTGGGGTAGACTTTTTGCCCCGTATACGTTTTCAAGACAATCTCTGTAGCTTTCAAGGGTATGTGTGAAAATAGCCGCTTGTAGTCTCTTTGATTTATGACTGTTAGCGCTGACCCTGTGTCCAATTCCATTTCCACTTGGACTCCGTCTATCTTGAGTGTAACCCAGATAGTCTGGTGATCCTCCATTTCAGTTACATTATGTAGTTTCAGACAACCCAGCTCCTTGCTTCCGGAGTCTGTGTCACTTTTCTGTTCGTCTGAACCACTGTCCATCACCTGGTGTACCTTTTTGTACTTCTCCTGTGGAGATTTCTTACTGTTGGTTTTCTTCCCAGACCTGCAGACTCTTGCTATGTGTCCTGTTTTCCCACACTGTCTGCACACTTGGTCCTTGAACCAACAATCTTTCTGGTCATGTGTTGTTCTGCCGCAGCGATAGCACTTCCCTGTTCCATAGGTCATTTCATTGGTGCCATATTCTTGCGGTCTCCGTTGTATCTCTGCAGCGCCCCTTGCGGCTGCTTCGTGTGATACTGCCATACTGAAAGCTTTGTCCAGCGTAAGGTCCTTTTCTGATAGAAGCCGTTTCTGGGTTCCTTCACTTTGTAGCCCACACACAAACTTGTCCCTTAACGTGTCTGCTAGTCCCGCTCCAAACTGGCAGTATTTCGATAGCTTGCGCAGTTCCGTTAGGTACTCAGCATTGCTTTCGTCTTTGTGTTGGTTCCTTTTATGGAACTTAAATCGTTCTGCTATCAGCAGTGGTGTGGGGTTTAAGTGGTCCTGTAGGATTTCTACTATGCTTTCAAAATTCTTGTTTACCGGCTTCTCTGGGATTATTAGATTTCGCAGTAACCCATAAGTTTTTGCACCCATGGAATTTAACAGAACCAGTGCTTTATTAGCATCTGGCACTTCATTCGCCCTGCAGTACACCTCAATACGTTCCACATATGTCGCCCAATCTTCGACTTCATTGTCGAACGTAGAGATACTGCCACTCTTCGGCATCCTTGGTTGTGCGTTAACTATCACCAATGGCGCCTCCCGCGCTTCCCCTTCTTCTCCGCTGACACAAAATGGCATCTCCCGCGCTTTCCTTCCTTCCCACGCTCGCCCGTCTTCTGTGCTGCGGCTTCGCAAAATGGCGTCTCCCGCGCTCTTCCTTCTACTCCGCGGCTCAATGGCACCTCCCGCGCTCTCCCTGCTTCTCCGCGGCTCAATGGCATCTCCCGCGCTCTTCCTGCTGCTCCGCGGCTCAATGGCGTCTCCCCTTGCTTCGCCTCGCAGACTCTGATCAGCCTGTGATCCCTGGCTGTGCTCTGCGCGTTCTTCTCTTGATATTTGTCGACGCCGCTCAGTCTAGAACCCGGCTGTTTCTTACCCTCTCTCTCACCGGTTTTGCAGTATTTTTCCTCGACCCCGCTCGGTGATCAACCCCCGGCTGCGCCCTGCTCTCTTCACCCTTTGTCTTACCCCGTCGATGCTGCCAGGCTCTCTCTCTCTGCCGTCGGTCGGCTCCAGCCGCTGCTGCTCGGGAAGGGTCTGCTCTGGACCTGTCGTCGGTCTCTTACTGCTCGTTGTGGCTGGGGAACCAAGCCCGGCTCTCCACAGCCTCCCCAGTGAAGTTGGATCTCTGCCTGACTGCTGGGCGGTTGCTCGCGGTCGACGCCCGTGTTCCTGGACTCGACTACTTTTTTATTTTTATTTTTTTGTTTAATGTTGCAGGTAGATTTGCATCAACACTCGTCGCCACTGTTAGATCCGTGGTTCAGTGGATAAATAATTACACGGATGCTGTACATAAACAAATAACACGTCTTTACTGGAGGAGGGCAATCTCTAGACTGGGGTACAGAGGCATGCGCACAGCTTATATACCGGTGTGGTTACTGCCGGTACTACAGTATACAGGAGCTGTAAAAAGTAGTTCTGACTTAAAGGCACATACACTACATCCGCCTCTCTACCTCTCCCCCCTCCTTTCAGTCACTCCTTAAAACCTACCTCTTTGACCAAGCTTTCAGTCACCTATCCTAATATCTCCTTATGTGGATGCAGAGAAACTCCAGTATGATTTGGACAGGTTGGGTGATTGGGCAGATGCTTTATTTGTTTGTGCCAGGCATATATTCCTTCAGATCACCTCATTACATTCTAATATTGAGGATGTAGTGTATGTGCCTTTAATTCAGAACTACGTTTACAGCTCCTGTATACTGTAGTACCGGCAGTGACCACACCTGTATATAAGCTTTGCGCATGCCTCTGTACCCCCAGTCTTGAGACTACCCTCCTCCAGTAAAGACCTGTTTATTGTTAATGTACAGCATCCGTGTGATTATTTAATAACAGCATATCCACTGAACCACGGGTCCAACAGTGGCGACGAGTGTCGATTCGAATCTACCTGCAACATAAAAAAAAAATAGTCGAGGCCAGGAACACGGGCGTCGACCACGAGCAACCGCCCAACAGTCAGGCAGAGATTGAACTTCGCAGGGGAGGCTGTGGAGAGCCGGGCTTGGTTCCCCAGCCACAACGAGCAGCAAGAGACTGACGACAGGTCCAGCGCAGACCCTTCCCGAGCAGCGGCGGCTGGAGCCGACCGACGGCGGAGAGAAAGCCGAGCAGCGTCGACGGGGTAAGACAGAGGGTGAAGAGCGCAGGGCGCAGCCGGGGGTTGAACACCGAGTGGCGTCGAGAAAAAGAAAACAAACCGGAGAGAGAGAGGGTAGAGAAACAGCCGGGTTCTAGACTGAGCGGCGTCGAAAAATATAAAAAGAAGAACGCGCAGAGCACAGCCAGGGCTCACGGGCTGAACAGGGTCCGCGGGGCGAAGAAAGGGGAGCGCGGGAGACGCCATTGAGCCGCGGAGAAGAAGAACGAGCACGGGAGACGCCATTTTTAGAAGCCGCAGCGGAGAAGAAGGGCGAGCGCGGGAAGGAAGGAAAGCACGGGAGACGCCATTTTGTGCCAGCGGAGAAGAAGGGGATTTTTGGCAGTTAACTCACACCCAAGGATGCCGAAGAGTGGCAGTATCTCTACATTCGACAATGAAGTCGAAGATTGGGCGACATATGTGGAACGTATTGAGGTGTACTGCAGGGCGAATGAAGTGCCAGATGTTAATAAAGCACTGGTTCTGTTAAATTCCATGGGTGCAAAAACTTATGGGTTACTGCGAAATCTAATAACCCCAGAGAAGCCGGTAAACAAGAATTTTGAAAGCATAGTAGAAATCCTACAGGACCACTTAAACCCCACACCGCTGCTGATAGCAGAACGATTTAAGTTCCATAAAAGGAACCAACACAAAGACGAAAGCAATGCTGAGTACCTAACGGAACTGCGCAAGCTATCGAAACACTGCCAGTTTGGAGCGGGACTAGCAGATATGTTAAGGGACAAGTTTGTGTGTGGGCTACAAAGTGAAGGAACCCAGAAACGGCTTCTATCAGAAAAGGACCTTACGCTGGACAAAGCTTTCAGTATGGCAGTATCACACGAAGCAGCCACAAGGGGCGCTGCAGAGATACAACGGAGACCGCAAGAATATGGCACCAATGAAGTGTCCTATGGAACAGGGAAGTGCTATCCCTGCGGCAGAACAACACATGACCAGAAAGATTGTTGGTTCAAGGACCAAGTGTGCAGACAGTGTGGGAAAGCAGGACACATAGCAAGAGTCTGCAGGTCATAGAGTCATAGGCCTAGAAATTCAGTTGCCTTAGCGCCGCTTTTGAGGCGCTAGAGGGACTAGCGCCAGAGTTATGGCCAGTTTAAAAATTCCCTGGGGCCCTAAATCGGCGTTGCACCGGTAGCGCTGCGCCGGCACCGATGACGTCATCGGTGTGCGCAGCGTCCCGGTTGCCGTGGTAACCCGCCCGAACTCCGAAATTGAGTTGCGGCCGCCTCGCCCGTGGCAGCCGCAAGCAACGTTCTGTCAGAGGTGCCTTACTCCAGTTTGCGCCGGCGCATTAAAGGCCCCGCGGCGGCCGGCCACTTTCCCGCCGGCCGCCTGCCCGCAGCTCCCTCCCCGGACTTCTCCCCCCGCCCCCCCCCGGAACAGATGCAAGCCCGGCACTTGTCCGAGGTGCCGGGCTCATTTTTAAGCTGATTTGCGCGGGCCGCGGCCGGGTGCAGGCAGCTCCTCCTTAACGGGAGGAGGAGGCCTGCATGTCCCCAGCCTGCCGCACCGCATCGGGTGCCGCAGCGCCGGAATTGCGGCGCAAAACGGCAGTTAGCGCCAATGTACCGCCGCAAAGACCCTTCAGTAGCGCCGGCAGCCGTTTGGGCGCGGCACTACTGAATTTTTGGCGCGCGCAGGGGGACTTAGCGCCGGCACTAACTTCCGGCGCTAAAGCCCTGCCTACGCCAGAACCCAATTTCTAGGCCATAGAGTTATACAGCACAGAAAGAGGCCCTTCGGCCCATCGTGTCTGCGCCGTCCATCAAGCCCTGTCTAATCTAATCCCATTTTCCAGCATTTGGTCCATAGCCTTGTATGCAATGGCATTTCAAGTGCTCATCCAAATGCTTCTTGAATGTTGTGAGGTTTCCTGCTCTACCACCCTTTCAGGCAGTGAGTTCCAGACTCCAACCACCCCCTGGGTGAAAAAGTTCCTCCTCAAATCCCCTCTAAACTTCCTGCCCCTTACCTTGAATCTATGCCCCCTTGTTATTGACCCCCCTACTAAGGGGAAAAGTTCCTCTTTATCTACCCTATCTATGCCCCTCATCATTTTGTACACCTCAATCAGGTCCCCCCTCAGCCTTCTTTGCTCCAAGGAAAACAACCCCAGCCTGTTTAGTCTTTCTTCATAGCTGAGGCGCTCCATCCCAGGTAACATCCTGGTGAATCTTCTCTGCACCCTCTCCAAAGCAATCACATCCTTCCTATAGTGAGGTGACCAGAACTGCACACAGTACTCCAGCTGTGGCCTTACCAGCGTTTTGTACAGCTCCATCATAACCTCCCTGCTCTTGCCTTCATTAGCCGAGGCATAGAATATAAGTATCCCATATGCCTTTTTAACCGCCTTATCTACCTGATCCGCTGCCTTCAGGGATCTATGTACATGTACACCAAGGTCCCTCTGACCCTCTGTGCTTCCTAGGTCTGGGAAGAAAACCAACAGTAAGAAATCTCCACAGGAGAAGTACAAAAAGGTACACCAGGTGATGGACAGTGTTTCAGACGAACAGAAAAGTGACACAGACTCCGGAATCAAGGAGCTGGGTTGTCTGAAACTACATAATGTAACAGAAATGGAGGATCACCAGACTATCTGGGTTACACTCAAGATAGACGGAGTCCAAGTGAAAATGGAATTGGACACAGGGTCAGCGCTAACAGTCATAAATCAAAGAGACTACAAGCGGCTATTTTCACACATACCCTTGAAAGCTACAGAGATTGTCTTGAAGACGTATATGGGGCAAAAAGTCTACCCCAAAGGAAAAATAAGGGTGAAAGTGACATATAAAGGCCAGGAAATACCTAAAATGGATATATATGTATTGCCAGATGGAGGACCACCACTGCTAGGACGTGAATGGATCCAGAAGATACAATTAGATTGGCATTCCATACAGGCACTGAAGGTTGAGGCCAAAAAGGATGACGACGTCACACCTGGACGACTGTCAAAAATGCTAACTGACGCAAAAGAAGTGTTCCAGGAGGGACTAGGAACACTAAAAGGAATAACAGCAAATGATTAAAATAGAGGAAAATGCAAGCCCAAAGTTTCTGAAGGCCAGACCAGTGCCTTATGCGATCAGACCAGCTGTTGAAGCAGAGCTGGAAGGGTTGGAACGTTCAGGAGTACTGTCCAAAGTGGACTGGAGTGAGTGGGCTACACCCATCGTTCCTGTAATGAAGAGGTCGTTGAGTAATACGCCTGGGGAACCAAAGAAGGTCCGCATCTGTGGGGATTTTAAGGTGACAGTGAACCCAGTCCTTCACACGGTGCAATATCCGCTTCCACGAATTGAGGATGTTTTCGCCTCGCTATCTGGAGGTAAACGCTTCACCAAAATTGATCTAGCCCAGGCGTACTTGCAAATTGAGGTAGAAGAAGCTTCGAAACAATACCTTACAATCAACACTCATAAAGGTCTCTATCAATACAACCGGCTGGTGTTTGGAGTAGCCTCGGCTCCGGCTATCTGGCAAAGGGCGATGGATCAGGTCCTGCAAGGGATTCCAGGGACCCAGTGTTATTTGGACGACATCTTGGTCACGGGCGAAAATGACGGTGATCACCTCGCTAACTTGGAGAAGGTGCTCACCAGATTAAAGGAGTATGGGCTACGAGCTAATCGCCACAAGTGCGAGTTTTTCCAGAAACAGATCTCGTATTGTGGCCACGTCATCGATGAAGAGGGGTTACATAAGTCCCCTGACAAGATTGAAGCAGTAGTCAAGGCTCCAGCACCGGAAAATGTGTCACAACTGAGGTCGTTCCTCGGGCTGGTAAACTACTACCACAAGTTCTTACCAAATTTGTCGACGGTATTACACCCACTGAACACCCTACTGCAAACAGGGGTACCATGGAAATGGGATGATGAAAGTAGACGAGATTTCCAGAAGTGTAAAGAATTGATCACATCAAAAGAGGTGTTGGCCCATTTCAACCCAGCACTACCAATTCGTTTGGCATGTGATGCATCACTCTATGGTATTGGGGCGGTGCTGTCGCACAAATTCCCTCACGGGTTGGAGAGGCCAGTAGCCTTTGCGTCTCGGTCACTAACCTCAGCCGAGCGCAACTACGCCCAGATTGACAGGGAGGCCCTCAGCCTAGTATGGGGAGTAAAAAAATTCAACCACTATCTGCATGGGCAGAAGTTCACCTTGCTGACTGACCACCAACCACTTGTCTCCATCTTTAATCCTAAGAAGGGCGTTCCAGTGATGACTGCACAGCGGTTACAAAGATGATCCCTGTTTCTAGGGGCGAATCAATATGAAATAGAATATAAAGGCACGAAACAGCATGGGAACGCTGATGGGCTATCGCGCCTGCCACTGCCTACTGTGGAGGAAGCACCAGCAGTGGACCCTATCGAGATAATTGAACGATTGCCAGTAACGAACGCGGATATAGAGAAGGAGACTCGCAATGATCCGACGCTGTCTCGGGTATATGAATTGACGGTGAGGGGATGGCCAACACATGGCGACTCACTGTTGCCAGCATTCTCATCCAGAAGAGAACAGCTGTCAGTATGCCAGGGGACAGGCGATGTGTGGATCCAGAGTGGTGATTCCACCCAAGTTAAGGGAGAGAGTGCTAAATGAGCTACATGAAGGTCATCTGGGGGGAGTGAAAATGAAAAGCCTTGCTAGGGCTTTTGTGTGGTGGCCGGGAATCGATCAACAATTCGAAGACCTAACTAAGAGCTGCTTAGGATGCCAGAAGGTCCAAAATACACCACCACATGCCCCTCTACACCTATGGGAGTGGCCCTCCTCTCGATGGCAACGGGTGCATATTGATTTTGCTGGTCCATTCATGGACTCAATGTTCTTAATAGCAGTGGATGCTCATTCAAAGTGGCCTGAGGTGATAAAAATCTCTTCAACCATTACAGAGAAAACGATTGCAGTCCTACGGACCATATTTGCCAGAAATGGTTTGCCAGAGCAGATTTGCTCTGATAATGGACCAAAGTTTGTGTCCGACGAGTTCCAAAAATTTATGAGAAGGAATGGGGTAAGGCATTACACATCCGCCCCATATCATCCAGCCACAAATGGATTGGCTGAGAGGTTCGTACAAACCTTTAAGAAGGCGATAAAGGCCATGTGCGACGATGAAATTCCACTACAGCATAAGATGGACAATTTCTTATTAGCCTACCGAAACGCGACACATGCAGTTACCAACCAGACCCCGGCCATGATGTTCTTTAACCGAAGGTTGAGATCTCGTCTGGACTTGCTCAGACCAAATGTGCGAAGAAGTGTTGAGGACAAACAATTCCAGCACATCAATGAGAAGCCGACAAGGAGCTTCAATGTAGGGCAACCAGTCTTGGCCCGTGACTATCAAACAGAGAAGAGGCAACCCGGAACGATATGTACAAGGCAGGGGCCATTAATGTACACAGTGGATGTCGGGGAGAACATTGTGAGACGCCACGTCGATCAGATCTTAGTGTCACAGGAACGCGTCAACCCCATGTCTCGAGTACCTGGGGATGAACCCGACATACCGGTAGCATCTACCTCAGACCCAGTAGCAGTGGAACCCGATGAACTACCCGATGAAAAGGGGTCAGAATCGCCTCTGCACCAAGAAGAAGAACCTCCGGAAAGGCGCTAGCCCGAAAGGGTCAGGAAGCCGCCCCAAATACTGAATCTATAAATGGACTTTTGTTGTTTAATGTACATGTTGAAATGTTAATTGTTATTTGAATATTAGGGGTACTACTAATCTAAAAGGGGAGGAATTGTAGTGTATGTGCCTTTAAGTCAGAACTACTTTTACAGCTCCGTATACTGTAGTACCGGCAGTGACCACACCTGTATATAAGCTTTGCGCATGCCTCTGTACCCCCAGTCTTGAGACTACCCTCCTCCAGTAAAGACCTGTTTATTGTTAATGTACAGCATCCGTGTGATTATTTAATAACAGCATATCCACTGAACCACGGATCCAACAGAGGACGATTATTGTAAAATCAGAATCTTCAGTCAGCAGCCCCGGCCTACCTACTGTGGCCAAGCAGTTCCTCCCTTTTACACTAATTTATATAAAATTCTCATCCTTGTTTTCAAATCCCTCCATGGCCTCGCCCCTCCCTATCTCTGTAACCTCCTCCAGCCCTACAACCCTCTGAGATCCCCGCGCTCCTCCAACTCCGGCCTCTTGCGCATCCCCGATTTTCATCATTCCTCCATTGGCGGCCGTGTCTTCAGCTGCCTAGGCCCCATTCTCCGGAATTTCCTCCCTAAACCTCTCCGCTTCTGCACCTCTCTCTCCTCCTTCAATAGGTTCCTTAAAACCTACCTCTTTGGCCAAGCTCCCGTCCTAATATCTCCTTGTGTGGCTTGGTGTCAAATTTTGTGTGAAGCACCTTGGGACGTCTTACTACATTTACTATATAAATGCGAGGAATTGTTGTTGTTGTTGTTGTTACTGGTGCCCAGGCAGATTGCAAAAGGGTTAGTAACTCCAGAAATTTAAGATCTGACAGAAAGAGCCAGGCCTGCTGGGCCCAATGGCTTTGCCTTGTTTTTACAAACTCTTAGTTAAGGCTGAGAAAAAGAGAAATAAAAGAAAAAAAAGATTTGGGAGGGGAAAAAAAAATCAGCCAGGATTCCCGCTCTCAGTCATTCCCGTTACAAAAAGCATGTGTGTGTGCAGGATTAGGCCCTGTTGTGATTCCCACCATGGTCAAATAGTCTCCTGATACTCACTGTATAAGCTCATACATGAAAAAGGCCATTTGGCCAAGATGCTGACAGTGGGCAGCACCAGTGGGAAGGTTCCCCAGCAAGACCCAGCACCTTTGGGGGCGGGAGCAATTGGCATAGAGGGCGGGGGAGCTGCTGGTGGGGGAGGAGATTGGCCAGAAAAAGGAACAAAATGCTAAGTAAAGATGAGAATAATTGGCTTTCTGACAGCCCTGTTAAAGTTAGTAAAGGGTGAGAACCTACGGTTACCACAGTGATAAAACAGCAGCATTATGCACAGGCAGCAGCGAGTGATTCTAAACAGGAAATGTGTCGTTATCTCAACGCTCAACAGATGGTAGAGTAACTATCCCTTAGGGAAGGAAATCTGTCATCCTTACCTGATTTGGGCCTATACATGACTCCAGTCCCATGCCAACGTGGTTAACTTTTAACTGCACTCTGAAGGGACCTAACAAGCCACTCAGTTGTATCAAACCTCTACCAGCAGTTCAAGAAGAAGGCTCACCAACACCTTCTCAGGGCAACTAGGGATGGGCAAGAAATGCTGGCCTTGCCAGTGATGCCCACATCCTGAGAATTAACTTTTTAAAAGCTTACTAACTATTTAAACATACTTCTCTTTGAAACCAGATACATACTTCCTGAAGAAGGGTTTGAGTGCAGGGCACCTCAGGGAGTAGTTTAATTGCTATTTGCTGATCGATTTTCCCTCTTCTCTTCTGAAGGCACTGACTCTTTCTGGGTGATGGTTCTGCAGGTCACACTCGAGTCCGGAGCGTGTGCGTCAGCAGGCTAATCAACTATGTGGGTTATTGCAACTGAACTTGATCTTTTCCTCTGTGACAAAAAACAGGGTGTTTTTGCTCATGTTCTATTAGTCTCTCGCTGGTCCCAGCACACCCAAGATTACGGCCAGTTACTGCTAGCTGTTTTTGCAAGGTACACAGTCTGAAAAGCATAACTTGCCATCTTTAGGCTGAAATGCCATTCAGTTCAGCTTGGTCAGCTTGACAGTTCAGACAAACAGACTGAGAGCTCTTTGAACTTTACTGTAAGTGGCAGCTGTACTTGTGGGGACAAACATCCTATATAATTGATGACCCATAAATGGCTGATCCCTCCCCACAACAATTTAATTATAAAACATAAAGGGGGAAAAATTCGGTTGCTTTGCGCCTCCCGTTAGCGCCTTAAGAGGGCACTAACGGGGCGCAAAGCAACTAGCGCCCGGGCGCGGTGCCGCCAATGCCTCCCGCGAAATTCAACGGGAGGTTAGCGGTGGCGGTAACCGTTAGCGCCCCACGGTGCTGCGCCACCGCCGATGGCGTCATCGCCGTGCGCAGCGCCCCGCTCGCAATCTTTGGTAGCGGCCCCTGACTTACCGGACGCTATGTTCGACGGGGTCAGGGGGGCCTACCTGCGGCCAGGGCGACGCTAATTAAAGGCGAGGTGCCGGGCGGCCATTTTTGTTGCTGGCCACCTGCCAGCACCTGCCCCCGTTACCATCCCCGGCCTCCTCTTCAACCCCCCCCCCCCCACCGCGGAGCGCCGGCTGCGCTCTCTGAGCTCGGCACTTCTCTTGAGTGCAGGGCTCTTTTGCTGGCACTCCGATCCCTGGTGGCCCAGCTGGGCCCCGAGTCGCGCTGCGCAAGGCCCCTTCCCCTATGAAGGGGAGGAAGGCCTGCTGTACCATGGCGCGACATGCTGCAGAGTGTGGCACTGCGATATTCCCTCTTGGGGCGCTACCGATGAATTTCGGCCATGGGGGCGCTAATTTATTCGAGGCGCTGGGGACGCAGCTCAATTTTTTACCCCAAAGTTTTCAATGGACTATGTTCCAATGTGTCTTCAAAGGATTGTAAGTGATATATCTGTGGCTGACAATCTGAAGTCATCAGGGGCACGACTCTATGGTAATGTGTAACCATATTAGAAGCAAGCGATCGTGTTTTAACTTCTGGCCAGTCTTCTGCGAAGTGTTAATGCAGGAGAGGTACTTTTGTTGTTTTGACATTTTGACAAGAATAGTAAAACTTTGTAAGTGTGTTGTTTCCTCTGAGTTCTGTTCATTTATTTGCTTCCTGTTAAGGGTCAGATTTAGGTGTCAGCTATGGCTCAGTGGATAGCACTCTCACTTTTGAATCAGAAGGTTGTGATTTCTAGCCCTACTCTTGTAGTACAAAAGCAAGGCTGACAGTCCCAGTGCAGTACTGAAGAGGTGCACCCCTCTCATGCCAATATATCCTTTCTGAAGTACAGTGCCCAGAACAGAATGCAAATGTACTCCCGCCCGTTGTAGTGTCCCAAACTGAGTTCAGGAAGCTCAGCGCAGACTGATAATCAAGGCTGGGACCTTTTGATCTGTGTGGCTCAGGCTGCACTGGGTGTGGCTTCACCCACCAAGGCCTCGAGGGAGAAAAGCTTCAATTTGCTGACAAGCTGAGGAGGTGTCAGCTCACACAAAGCTGACAAGACCATCATGAAGTGTGATTGCTGCTCTGCAATGTTGCCATGGGCACAGCTATTAGTTAGGCCTCCCTTCATGCAGTCCACGTCAGACCTTATCCCTTTTCCTGTTCCCTGGGATGAGCGATTTTAATCCCTAGCACATTCACTCATTGCTTGACAAACCCTTTCTTTGTTATCCACAAGGCAAAAGCAGCTTACATCTATGCCAATCGCAAGCTCCTGTCTCCAACACGGTCGATTAGTCTGAAAGGCCTCCATCTGCCGGTGGGTCCCTGACTTGACACTGAGAGCCTTCTGTTGAAAGATGGCAGGTGTTTATTCTTCCCTTCACAATGACCTTCAGGTCTGTCTCTTCCCCGTGCCTAGTATCCCAGCAAGAGCCATCGCCTTCAAGAGAGGGGGGGGGGGGGCGGGGGGGGTTGCGTGGGGAATGAATAGGATTTGAAAGTTATTTTCTGCTGTTACATCATGACAGGTTGAATTCTATACACAAGTGTGCTGGCCCAAATTTGTAGACGTCTGTGTGTTTTGACACAGATTGAACTGTCGAAGGCTTCTCTGAAGCACAGGCCTCCTTTCCTGGCTGTGTCTGATGTCTGTGAGCTGCTGTGTTTTAATGAGGCACATTAATCTTTTTTTTAATTTAATTCCAAGGCTGGCATTTACTGCCCATTCCTAGTTAGACATAGACATAGAAGACAGGAGCAGGAGTAGGCCATTCGGCCCCTCGAGCCTGCTCCGCCATTCAATGCGATCATGGCTGATCATCCAAATTCAGTACCCTGTCCCTGCCTTCGCCCCATATCCCTTGATCCCCTTAGCTTTAAGAAATATATCTAACTCATTCTTGAATATATTTAATGAATTGGCCTCAACTGTCTTCTGTGGTAGAGAATTCCACAGGTTCACCACTCTCAGGGTGAAGAAATTCCTCCTCATTCTCTGTCCTAAATGGCTTACCCCTTATCCTTAGACTGTGACCCCTGGTTCTGGACTCCCCCGTCATCGGGAACAGCCTTCCTGCATCTAGTCTGTCTAGTCCTGTTATAATTTTATAAGTTTCAATGAGATCCCCTCTCATTCTTCTAAACTCTAGCGAATATAAGCCTAATCGACCCAATCTCTCCTCATACGTCATTCCTGCCATCCCAGGTATCAGCCTGGTGAATCTTCGCTGAACTCCTTCCATGGCAAGAACATCCTTCCTCAGATAAGGTGACCAAAACTGCACACAATACTCAAGATGTGGTCTCACCAAGGCCCTGTACAACTGCAGCAAGACATCCTTGTTCCTGTACTCAAACCCTCTCGCTACGAAGGCCAACATACCATTTGCCTTCTTAACCGCCTGCTGCACCTGCATGCTTACCTTCAGCGACTGGTGCACAAGGACACCCAGGTCTCATTGCACTTCCCCTTCTCCCAATCTATTGCCATTTAGATAATAATCTGCCTTCATGTTTTTGCCACCAAAGTGAATAACCTCACATTTATCCACGTTATATTGCATCTGCCATGTTTCTGCCCAATCACCCAACATGTCCAAATCATCCTGGAGTTTCTCGACATCCTCCTCACAGCACACACGCCCACCCAGCTTTGTCGTCTGCAAATTTGGAGATATTACATCTAGTTCCCTTGTCTATATCATTAATATATATTCTGAATAGCTGGGGTCCAAGGACCGATCCCTACGGTACCCCACTAGTCACTGCCTGCCACTCGGAAAAAGACCCGTTTATTCCAACTCTTTGCTTTCTGTCTGCCAACCAGTTCTCTATCCAAGTCAATACCTTGCCCCCAATCCCATGTGCCTTAACTTTACACACTAATCACTTATGCGGGACCTTATCGAAGGCCTTCTGAAAGTCCAGATACACCACATCCACTGGTTCTCCCTGATCTATTTTACCAGTTACTTCCTCAAAAAATTCCAGTAGATTAGTCAAGCATGATTTACCTTTTGTGAATCCAAGTTGACTTTGTTCGATCCTGTCACTGTTTTCCAATTGCTCTGCTATTACATCTTTTATAATAATGGATAATGGATTCTAGCATTTTCCCCACTACTGATGTCAGGCTTACCGGTCTGTAATTCCCTGTTTTCTCTCTACCACCTTTTTTGAATAGTGGGGTAACATTAGCTACCCTCCAATCCATGGGTACTGTTCCAGATTCCATCGAATGTTGGAAGATGATCAGCAATGCATCTACTATTTCGAGGGCCACTTCCTTAAGTACCCTAGGATGTAGATTATCAGGCCCTGGGGATTTATCGGCCTTCAATCCCATCAATTTCCCTAACACCATTTCCCTACAAATACTGATTTCTTTCAGTTCCTCCCTTTCATCAGACCCTATGTTCCCCGGCATCTCTGGGAGGTTATTTGTGTCCTCCTTTGTGAAGACAGAACCAAAATATGTATTTAGTTGGTCTGCCATTTCTTTGTTCCCCATTATAAATTCCCCTGATTCTGACTGCAAGGGACCTACGCTTGACTTCACCAATCTTTTTCTCTTCACATATCTATAAAAGCTTTTACAGTCAGTTTTTATGTTCCCTGCAAGCTTACTCTCATATTCTATTTTCCCCTTCTTAATTAATCCCTTTGTCCTCCTTTGTTGAATCCTAAACTGCTCCCAATCCTCAGGATTACTGCTTTTTCTGGCCAATTTATATGTCCTCTCCTTGGCTCTTATGCTATCCCTAATTTCCCTTGTTAGCCACGGTTGAGTCACCTTTTTTGTTTTACTTAGTTGCTCTGAAGATATTCTTTGTAGCTGTTTGATACAACTGAGTGGCTTGCTAGGCCAATTCAGAGGGAAGTTAGGAGTCAACCATGTTTGGTGTGGGCTGGAGTAACATATAGACCCAGAGTGGGTAAGGACGGTAGGTTTCCTTTCCTAAAGGATATTAGGGAATCAGTTGGGTTTTTACGACAATCCAACACCTTCATCGTCACTTTTTTTCTTTAATAACTTTGAACAAAACAAAGGGAAATTCTAAATTCCGTTATAATATTATTCCTGGCATCTACAAAACACCTTTACTGATACCAGCTTTTTATTTCCAGATTTTTTTAACTGAATTTAAATTCTCAAGCTGCCATGGTGGAGTTTGAATTCACGTTCTCTGGATTACTAGTCCAATAGCACAACCTGTAACACTGTCCTTTCAAATGCTTTTGAAACTTCCATTGTCCTCAGCACTCTTTGTGACTCTGATTAAAAATGGCAGCAGTTTCTGGAGCTGGCACACATCTGGCTGGCACACATCTGGCTTCCCTCACTCAGGGCTCACGACGGAGCCAGCAGACTCAGGGGGCTAGATTTTGACCTTGTGTGACAGTGTAAAACGGCTGATGGTGAATCGACAGCCTGATTTAGAACATAAGAAGAACATAATAAATAGGAGCAGGAATAGGCCATTTGGCCCCTCGAGCCTGCTCCGCCATTCAATAAGATCATAGCTGATCTTGGGCTCAAAGTCACTTCCCTGCCCGCTCCCCATAACCCTTCATTCCCTTATCTTGCAAAAATCTGTCTACCTCCACCTTAAACGTATTTAATGACCCAGCCTCATTCGGCAGAGAATTCCAGATTTACGACCCTCTGAGAGAAGAAATTCCTCCTTGTAGTGTATGTACCCGTCTACCTTTAAGAGAACTACTTTAGGTGTTGCGCTACTTTGTTGGCTTCTGTATACTGTAATACCGACGGTGACCACACCGGTATATAAGTGCTGTGTCAGGATTTATTGGGCAGATTCGCCCTGACCTTCGAATAGTAAAGTCCTGTTTTAAGTTACTCTGGTAGTCTGTGTATTAATTAACTAAACAACCCACAGACTTTACAGTGGCGACGAGTCCGATCATACCCTGCGGCAACAATACTTCCGAAGCAGTTAACGAGCGTCGAGAAGAGGCAACCGCCCTCGTCATTCTGCTGGGAGAAAACTCGAGTCTGCAGAGCTGGAAAGGAGGAAGAATTCAGAGACAAAGACTTCCATCAGCAACAGGCACTGACTGTCCCTTCTGCCACGGTGAGGAGTGAGCCGATCAGCACGAGAAGCAAGCCGGCCACGGTGACTGTGAGTAAGGGAAAAGTAAAAAGAATAACCGGAGGATAAGGGCGGTGCACTCGACCACGGTCGAGGGGGAAAGGAGCCAGACAGAAGTCGGGCCCAGAGGCGCTGAGACTGGGGCAGCGTGGAGCAAGGAAGCCGCGGTACAGACAGGCTGGGGACGCAACGGCGTCGTGAGACAGCTAGACCGCGACCGGCAAAAAAGGCCGGGCAGCGACCGAAGCCACGAAGCGCTGCGACCGGGAGCGTAGGCGCGGGAAGATATAAAAACTCAGCCGCAGCCGGGGAGGGAAGCACCGGACTGCGAGAGGGCTGGGAGGCGCGATTGGGAGCCGAGCGAGCGGGAGAGGCAGAGCCGACCAAGGGAGACTGAGCGAGAGCCAGTCCAGCGGCTGAAACTGTTCGCCGTCAACGGGGTGTACCCAGCGCCGGTAGAGCCGAGCAAGCGGGAGAGAGACAGAGCCCGAGCAAGGGGAACTGAGCGAGAGCCAGCCCAGCAGCTGAAACTGTTCGCCGTCAACGGGGTGTACCCAGCGCCGGTTGCCCTGCCGAGAAAAGGGAAAGCACTGAAGCCAACGCGCAGGCTGTGAACCTGAAAGCCAGCGGCCGTCGCCCGTGGGGAAAGTGTACCCCTCCCGCCAGGGGAAGAAACGCGGGAAGCCGCCATTAGGCGGAGAAGAAGACAGAAGCGGGGAACCGCCATTGAAGTGGGCGGGGAGAGAAGATAAGCGCGGGAAACCGCCATTTTCGCGGGAACCGCCATCTTGAAGAAAAAAAAAGAAAATTTAAAGAAATAATCCGTGGTATTATCAGGAAGAGAGGAAGATGCCTAAGCGTGGTAACATCAACGATTTTAATTCCGAGGTAGAAGACTGGGCCACGTATGTGGAACGCATTGAGATCTATGGTGAGGCCAATAAAATAGAAGAAGATGACAAAGCTATAACCTTGCTAAACTCGATGGGCGCGAAGACATACGGGCTCTTGAAGCATCTACTAGCACCAGCTAAACCGGCGGATCAGACTTTCAATGATATTGTTGCTGTCCTGAAGGATCATTTTAACCCCGCACCACTGATGTTAGTGGAACGATCCAAATTTTACACGAGAACGCAACGGAAAGAGGAAAGCAACGCGGAGTACCTGATTGAACTGCGTAGGCTAGCGAAACACTGTCAGTTTAGGGAAAATCTGGCAGAGGCACTCAGAGACAAATTCATGTGCGGAATGTCGAAGGAAGAAACACAAAAACGACTGCTCGAAGAGAACGATCTTACACTTGATAAGGCTGTCCTTATTGCTGCATCGAACGAAGCCGCAGCGAAAGGAACGGTGGAAATGCAGCTAAAGGCAGCGGCACTCAGTGTGCAGCAAATTACTTCGGGTTCAACGAAATGCTATCGTTGTGAGAAGACAACACACGACCAGAACCAATGCTGGTTTAAAAACCAGGAATGTAGGAAATGTGGCAAGCTCGGTCACATAGCTAAGGTATGCCGGTCAGGAAAGAAGACCAACAATAATGAGTCACCACAAAAGAGGTACAGAAAGGTACACGAGGTGACTAGGAAGAGTCCGGAAGAACAGAATTCGGACTCACACTCCAACTGCAAGGAACTGGATAGTCTGAGAATTCACAATGTGAGTAATGAAGCTGACCGACAAGCTATCTGGATCACACTACAGATTGCAAAAGTCCAAGTGAAAATGGCAGTGGACACCGGATCGGCGTTGACGGTCATGAATAAGCATGATTATAAAAAGTTATTCAAGCATATTCCCCTACGGGATACGGAACTAGTATTGCAGACATACACGGGGCACAAAGTATACCCCATCGGAAAGATAGAAGTCAAGGTGAGATACAAGGACAAAGATCACCAAAGGATGGACCTGTATGTGTTGCCTGAGGGAGGTCCACCACTTCTGGGACGGGAGTGGATCAGGAAAATAAAGATAGACTGGCATTCACTAAACACCATGACGGTAGATTCCGGAAAGGAAGATGTCAAACCTGAACGGTTGTCCAGAATATTGGACGAAGCTAAAGAGGTATTCCAGCAAGGACTGGGAACACTGCGAGGAATTAAAGCAAAGGTTAAGATCATTCTTGGGGTTGATTAATTATTATCACAAGTTTCTGCCGAATCTATCCACGGTGCTGCATCCGCTGAATGCTCTGTTGCGGAAAGAAGTACCATGGAAGTGGAGTGAGGAATGTAAAAAGGCCTTTCGCAGAAGCAAGGCGTTGATTACCTCTGAAGAAGTGTTGGCTCATTTCAACCCAACGTTACCTCTTCGTCTAGCTTGTGATGCTTCCCCCTATGGAATTGGAGCAGTACTTTCACACAAGTTACCAAATGGCTTGGAAAGGCCAGTGGCATTCGCGTCCCGATCATTGACCTCCGCGGAGCGAAATTATGCTCAAATAGATAGGGAGGCCCTCAGCCTTGTGTGGGGCGTAAAGAAATTCAATCATTACCTGCAGGGCAAGAAGTTCACATTACTGACAGACCACCAGCCGTTGGTGTCCATATTCAACCCTAACAAGGCCGTTTCCACCATGACAGCGCAAAGGTTACAGAGGTGGTCCGTGTTACTTGGGGCACACCAATATGACATCGAATACAAAAGGTCCAAACAGCATGGAAATGCTGATGGGTTATCGTGCTTGCCATTGCCGATAGTAGAAGAAGCGACTACAGTGGACCCGGTAGAGATGTTCCACTCATCTGGAGTACTGTGTGCAGTTCTGGTCGCCTCACTATAGGAAGGATGTGATTGCTTTGGAGAGGGTGCAGAGAAGATTCACCAGGATGTTACCTGGGATGGAGCGCCTCAGCTATGAAGAGAGGCTGGACAGGCTGGAATTGTTTTCCTTGGAGCAGAGAAGGCTGAGGGGGGACCTGATTGAGGTGTACAAAATAATGAGGGGCATAGATAGGGTAGATAAAGAGGAACTTTTCCCCTTAGTGGGGGGGTCAATAACAAGGGGGCATAGATTCAGGGTAAGGGGCAGGAGATTTAGAGGGGATTTGAGGAGGAACTTTTTCACCCAGAGGGTGGTTGGAATGTGGAACTCAATGCCTGAAAGGGTGGTGGAGGCAGGAACCCTCACAACATTCAAGAAGCATTTGGATGAGCACTTGAAATGCCATTGCATACAAGGCTATGGACCAAATGCTGGAAAATGGGATTAGACTGGACAGGGATGGATGGGCGGTGCAGACACGATGGGCCGAAGGGCCTCTTTCTGTGCTGTAAAACTCTATGACTCTATGACTCATCCATAGTGGAATGTCTACCAGTAACAAATTCGATGATCGAAAACGAAACAAGAAATGACCCGACTCTCTCACGAGTCTATGATTTAACGGTGGAGGGATGGCCAGCACAGGGCGAACCAACGCTGCCAGCATTTTCGCAGAGAAAAGAACAGCTGTCAGTGTGTCGAGGAACCCTGATGTGTGGATCTAGAGTGGTGATTCCACCCAAACTTCAACAGAAGGTGTTAAAGGAGCTGCACGAGGGACATCTGGGTGGAGTGAAAATGAAGAACCTAGCAAGAGCGTTTGTGTGGTGGCCAGGCATTGATGGGGACATCGAAGAAATCACTAAGAGCTGTCTAGGATGCCAGAAGGTCCAAAACGCGCCACCACAGGCTCCTCTGCATCCATGGGAGTGGCCCTCATCTCCTTGGCAAAGGGTACACATCGACTTTGCTGGTCCATTTATGGACTCAATGTTTCTAATAGCGGTGGATGCACACTCCAAGTGGCCGGAGGTAATAAAGATGTCCACCACCACCACGGAAAAAACCATCACAGTGTTAAGGACCATGTTTGCTAGGAATGGGCTGCCGGAACAGATCTGTTCTGATAATGGACCGCAATTTGTGTCCGAAGAATTCAAGAAATTCTTAAAGAGCAATGGGGTTAAGCACTACACGTCAGCCCCATACCATCCCGCCTCCAATGGATTGGCTGAAAGGTTTGTCCAGACCTTCAAGAAGGCCATAAAGGCCATGGGTAATGAAGCCATTAACTTACAACATAAGGTGGATAGCTTCTTGTTGGCGTACAGGAATGCAACACATGCGGTCACAAATCAAACTCCCGCCATGATGTTTTTTAATAGACGACTAAGATGCCGGCTGGATTTGCTTAAGCCAAACGTCAGAAGGGACGTAGAGAACCGGCAATTCCAGGGCATGAATGAAAGGCCAACTAGATCTTTTCAGATAGGTCAACAAGTTTTGGCCCGGGACTACCGTACCGAGAAATGGCAGCCTGGAACTATTGGAAAAAGGCTAGGGCCGTTGATGTATACGGTGGACATTGGGGACAGTATAATAAGGCGCCATGTTGACCAGATCATAGGGTCAGCCACAAATGGCCAACCTACTCCACCACCTTACACGGTTAATGTTGAGACAGAGATACCCAGAACACCTACCTCCGATCTGGTAATACTGGAATCAGATGAACCTGACACTGTCCTTCAAGCCGAATCGACCTTGCCAGAAGCACCTACTACCCCGCCGGGAGTTACGACACCACCGAGGCGTTATCCGGACAGAGTCCGGAAACCTCCAGAGAGACTGAATCTGTGAACTGTCTTGCATAAAGTTGTATATATGTTATAATGTATGTTTAATGGGGAATCAGTATGTTGTAAGCTAAAAAGGGAGGATTGTAGTGTATGTACCCGTCTACCTTTAAGAGAACTACTTTAGGTGTTGCACTACTTTGTTGGCTTCTGTATACTGTAATACCGACGGTGACCACACCGGTATATAAGTGCTGTGTCAGGATTTATTGGGCAGATTCGCCCTGACCTTCGAATAGTAAAGTCCTGTTTTAAGTTACTCTGGTAGTCTGTGTATTAATTAACTAAACAACCCACAGACTTTACAGTGGCGACGAGTCCGATCATACCCTGCGGCAACAATACTTCCGAAGCAGTTAACGAGCGTCGAGAAGAGGCAACCGCCCTCGTCATTCTGCTGGGAGAAAACTCGAGTCTGCAGAGCTGGAAAGGAGGAAGAATTCAGAGACAAAGACTTCCATCAGCAACAGGCACTGACTGTCCCTTCTGCCACGGTGAGGAGTGAGCCGATCAGCACGAGAAGCAAGCCGGCCACGGTGACTGTGAGTAAGGGAAAAGTAAAAAGAATAACCGGAGGATAAGGGCGGTGCACTCGACCACGGTCGAGGGGGAAAGGAGCCAGACAGAAGTCGGGCCCAGAGGCGCTGAGACTGGGGCAGCGTGGAGCAAGGAAGCCGCGGTACAGACAGGCTGGGGACGCAACGGCGTCGTGAGACAGCTAGACCGCGACCGGCAAAAAAGGCCGGGCAGCGACCGAAGCCACGAAGCGCTGCGACCGGGAGCGTAGGCGCGGGAAGATATAAAAACTCAGCCGCAGCCGGGGAGGGAAGCACCGGACTGCGAGAGGGCTGGGAGGCGCGATTGGGAGCCGAGCGAGCGGGAGAGGCAGAGCCGACCAAGGGAGACTGAGCGAGAGCCAGTCCAGCGGCTGAAACTGTTCGCCGTCAACGGGGTGTACCCAGCGCCGGTAGAGCCGAGCAAGCGGGAGAGAGACAGAGCCCGAGCAAGGGGAACTGAGCGAGAGCCAGCCCAGCAGCTGAAACTGTTCGCCGTCAACGGGGTGTACCCAGCGCCGGTTGCCCTGCCGAGAAAAGGGAAAGCACTGAAGCCAACGCGCAGGCTGTGAACCTGAAAGCCAGCGGCCGTCGCCCGTGGGGAAAGTGTACCCCTCCCGCCAGGGGAAGAAACGCGGGAAGCCGCCATTAGGCGGAGAAGAAGACAGAAGCGGGGAACCGCCATTGAAGTGGGCGGGGAGAGAAGATAAGCGCGGGAAACCGCCATTTTCGCGGGAACCGCCATCTTGAAGAAAAAAAAAGAAAATTTAAAGAAATAATCCGTGGTATTATCAGGAAGAGAGGAAGATGCCTAAGCGTGGTAACATCAACGATTTTAATTCCGAGGTAGAAGACTGGGCCACGTATGTGGAACGCATTGAGATCTATGGTGAGGCCAATAAAATAGAAGAAGATGACAAAGCTATAACCTTGCTAAACTCGATGGGCGCGAAGACATACGGGCTCTTGAAGCATCTACTAGCACCAGCTAAACCGGCGGATCAGACTTTCAATGATATTGTTGCTGTCCTGAAGGATCATTTTAACCCCGCACCACTGATGTTAGTGGAACGATCCAAATTTTACACGAGAACGCAACGGAAAGAGGAAAGCAACGCGGAGTACCTGATTGAACTGCGTAGGCTAGCGAAACACTGTCAGTTTAGGGAAAATCTGGCAGAGGCACTCAGAGACAAATTCATGTGCGGAATGTCGAAGGAAGAAACACAAAAACGACTGCTCGAAGAGAACGATCTTACACTTGATAAGGCTGTCCTTATTGCTGCATCGAACGAAGCCGCAGCGAAAGGAACGGTGGAAATGCAGCTAAAGGCAGCGGCACTCAGTGTGCAGCAAATTACTTCGGGTTCAACGAAATGCTATCGTTGTGAGAAGACAACACACGACCAGAACCAATGCTGGTTTAAAAACCAGGAATGTAGGAAATGTGGCAAGCTCGGTCACATAGCTAAGGTATGCCGGTCAGGAAAGAAGACCAACAATAATGAGTCACCACAAAAGAGGTACAGAAAGGTACACGAGGTGACTAGGAAGAGTCCGGAAGAACAGAATTCGGACTCACACTCCAACTGCAAGGAACTGGATAGTCTGAGAATTCACAATGTGAGTAATGAAGCTGACCGACAAGCTATCTGGATCACACTACAGATTGCAAAAGTCCAAGTGAAAATGGCAGTGGACACCGGATCGGCGTTGACGGTCATGAATAAGCATGATTATAAAAAGTTATTCAAGCATATTCCCCTACGGGATACGGAACTAGTATTGCAGACATACACGGGGCACAAAGTATACCCCATCGGAAAGATAGAAGTCAAGGTGAGATACAAGGACAAAGATCACCAAAGGATGGACCTGTATGTGTTGCCTGAGGGAGGTCCACCACTTCTGGGACGGGAGTGGATCAGGAAAATAAAGATAGACTGGCATTCACTAAACACCATGACGGTAGATTCCGGAAAGGAAGATGTCAAACCTGAACGGTTGTCCAGAATATTGGACGAAGCTAAAGAGGTATTCCAGCAAGGACTGGGAACACTGCGAGGAATTAAAGCAAAGGTTAAGATCATTCTTGGGGTTGATTAATTATTATCACAAGTTTCTGCCGAATCTATCCACGGTGCTGCATCCGCTGAATGCTCTGTTGCGGAAAGAAGTACCATGGAAGTGGAGTGAGGAATGTAAAAAGGCCTTTCGCAGAAGCAAGGCGTTGATTACCTCTGAAGAAGTGTTGGCTCATTTCAACCCAACGTTACCTCTTCGTCTAGCTTGTGATGCTTCCCCCTATGGAATTGGAGCAGTACTTTCACACAAGTTACCAAATGGCTTGGAAAGGCCAGTGGCATTCGCGTCCCGATCATTGACCTCCGCGGAGCGAAATTATGCTCAAATAGATAGGGAGGCCCTCAGCCTTGTGTGGGGCGTAAAGAAATTCAATCATTACCTGCAGGGCAAGAAGTTCACATTACTGACAGACCACCAGCCGTTGGTGTCCATATTCAACCCTAACAAGGCCGTTTCCACCATGACAGCGCAAAGGTTACAGAGGTGGTCCGTGTTACTTGGGGCACACCAATATGACATCGAATACAAAAGGTCCAAACAGCATGGAAATGCTGATGGGTTATCGTGCTTGCCATTGCCGATAGTAGAAGAAGCGACTACAGTGGACCCGGTAGAGATGTTCCACTCATCTGGAGTACTGTGTGCAGTTCTGGTCGCCTCACTATAGGAAGGATGTGATTGCTTTGGAGAGGGTGCAGAGAAGATTCACCAGGATGTTACCTGGGATGGAGCGCCTCAGCTATGAAGAGAGGCTGGACAGGCTGGAATTGTTTTCCTTGGAGCAGAGAAGGCTGAGGGGGGACCTGATTGAGGTGTACAAAATAATGAGGGGCATAGATAGGGTAGATAAAGAGGAACTTTTCCCCTTAGTGGGGGGGTCAATAACAAGGGGGCATAGATTCAGGGTAAGGGGCAGGAGATTTAGAGGGGATTTGAGGAGGAACTTTTTCACCCAGAGGGTGGTTGGAATGTGGAACTCAATGCCTGAAAGGGTGGTGGAGGCAGGAACCCTCACAACATTCAAGAAGCATTTGGATGAGCACTTGAAATGCCATTGCATACAAGGCTATGGACCAAATGCTGGAAAATGGGATTAGACTGGACAGGGATGGATGGGCGGTGCAGACACGATGGGCCGAAGGGCCTCTTTCTGTGCTGTAAAACTCTATGACTCTATGACTCATCCATAGTGGAATGTCTACCAGTAACAAATTCGATGATCGAAAACGAAACAAGAAATGACCCGACTCTCTCACGAGTCTATGATTTAACGGTGGAGGGATGGCCAGCACAGGGCGAACCAACGCTGCCAGCATTTTCGCAGAGAAAAGAACAGCTGTCAGTGTGTCGAGGAACCCTGATGTGTGGATCTAGAGTGGTGATTCCACCCAAACTTCAACAGAAGGTGTTAAAGGAGCTGCACGAGGGACATCTGGGTGGAGTGAAAATGAAGAACCTAGCAAGAGCGTTTGTGTGGTGGCCAGGCATTGATGGGGACATCGAAGAAATCACTAAGAGCTGTCTAGGATGCCAGAAGGTCCAAAACGCGCCACCACAGGCTCCTCTGCATCCATGGGAGTGGCCCTCATCTCCTTGGCAAAGGGTACACATCGACTTTGCTGGTCCATTTATGGACTCAATGTTTCTAATAGCGGTGGATGCACACTCCAAGTGGCCGGAGGTAATAAAGATGTCCACCACCACCACGGAAAAAACCATCACAGTGTTAAGGACCATGTTTGCTAGGAATGGGCTGCCGGAACAGATCTGTTCTGATAATGGACCGCAATTTGTGTCCGAAGAATTCAAGAAATTCTTAAAGAGCAATGGGGTTAAGCACTACACGTCAGCCCCATACCATCCCGCCTCCAATGGATTGGCTGAAAGGTTTGTCCAGACCTTCAAGAAGGCCATAAAGGCCATGGGTAATGAAGCCATTAACTTACAACATAAGGTGGATAGCTTCTTGTTGGCGTACAGGAATGCAACACATGCGGTCACAAATCAAACTCCCGCCATGATGTTTTTTAATAGACGACTAAGATGCCGGCTGGATTTGCTTAAGCCAAACGTCAGAAGGGACGTAGAGAACCGGCAATTCCAGGGCATGAATGAAAGGCCAACTAGATCTTTTCAGATAGGTCAACAAGTTTTGGCCCGGGACTACCGTACCGAGAAATGGCAGCCTGGAACTATTGGAAAAAGGCTAGGGCCGTTGATGTATACGGTGGACATTGGGGACAGTATAATAAGGCGCCATGTTGACCAGATCATAGGGTCAGCCACAAATGGCCAACCTACTCCACCACCTTACACGGTTAATGTTGAGACAGAGATACCCAGAACACCTACCTCCGATCTGGTAATACTGGAATCAGATGAACCTGACACTGTCCTTCAAGCCGAATCGACCTTGCCAGAAGCACCTACTACCCCGCCGGGAGTTACGACACCACCGAGGCGTTATCCGGACAGAGTCCGGAAACCTCCAGAGAGACTGAATCTGTGAACTGTCTTGCATAAAGTTGTATATATGTTATAATGTATGTTTAATGGGGAATCAGTATGTTGTAAGCTAAAAAGGGAGGATTGTAGTGTATGTACCCGTCTACCTTTAAGAGAACTACTTTAGGTGTTGCACTACTTTGTTGGCTTCTGTATACTGTAATACCGACGGTGACCACACCGGTATATAAGTGCTGTGTCAGGATTTATTGGGCAGATTCGCCCTGACCTTCGAATAGTAAAGTCCTGTTTTAAGTTACTCTGGTAGTCTGTGTATTAATTAACTAAACAACCCACAGACTTTACACTCCTCATCTCAGTTCTAAAAGGGTGACCCTTTATTCTAAAACTGTGCCCCCGCGATCTAGATTTCCCCAGAACGCGGGGGCACAGTTTTAGAATTTGCGTCTTCCTCCTGATTTATATTGCCGTTGAAGTCAATGGAAATAAAAATCGGGAGTGATGTAAGACTTGCTATCGCCTGTTCTACACTATTGCACAAAGTCAAGATCTACCCCAGTATGTGCTCCTACACATTCACAATTAAGCGATCAGAGGGGAGATGAGGAGACATTTTTTTACGCGGCGAGTTGTTATGATCTGGAATGCACTCCCTGAAAGGGCGGTGGAGGCAGATTTAATAGTAACTTTCAAAAGGGAATTGGATAAATACTGGAAGGGGAAAAATTTGCAGGGCTCTGGGGAAAGAGCAGGGGGAGTAGGGCTAATTGGATCGCTCTTTCAAAGAGCCGGCACAGGCACAATGGGCCAAATGGCCTCCTGTGCTATATCATTCTATGATTCTATACTGACCCAGAAAATAGCTATGCCAGATTCTGAAGAATGAAAAATGCAATAAGCTCCAGGCTCCTACATATCAGTCCCAGACCCATTTATTCATATTAATTATTTAGACAAGTGCGTTACGTTTCCATTTAAAGCTTTTTATTTTTAGCTAACACATATCGATGGGACTGGGCTGTGTATCTACTGACAGTTTAATATAGATTATACACACACTCACACAGTAAACGCTGATTTTTATAAGGAACCCATTCAGCTTGAACCGTCCCACGGCAATCTGATACCTTCACTGGGACGGACCTTGGTTTTCAGCTTTTAGACCTCACACAGATCCAGTCTCCACCTAAAACTTGAATTGATTTGAGCTGAGGAGGGATCAGGGAAGTTTCTGAATTCCTAAAATTCCCAGGACCTTAAAACTATGCAACTCCTTAGCTTTCTCAGTCTTTCCTTTTACCCGCAAAACAACAGTGACTACTCTTCAAAAAAAAGTACTCCATTGGCTGTAAAGTGCTTTGGTATGTCCCGAGGATGTGACAGATGCTATATAAATGCAAATTCTCTCTTTCTTTTCCTGTAATCTACTGGTTTTCAAGACTTAAGCTTGGTGTCAGCTAATCACTACATCCTGATTTGCTTTGCCTTTTCTCCTACTTTTTTCAATTTTGGTGTTGTTGTTCATCCAGGTCAATTCCCCCCACCCCACCCCCCACCTCCTCTCAATAAAGGTAGCAGATGGCTGCCAGACGTCCAACTACATTGACCAAACCCAGGACCACACTTCATGGGAATCTTTAATTCTTCATCCACTTCAGCCTGTGTCCGACTAGTAACACCATCTGCTCTGCTGTTTTCCAGTTTGTAGGGCGTGTGGTCAAAAAGCTCGCATCAATTTGTATTGAACACATATTGCACCTTTAACATAGTAAAATATCCTAAGGAGCTTCACAGGAGCATAATCAGACATAATTTGACACCGCGCCACAAAAGGAGATATTAGGACAGGTGACCAAAAGCTTGGTTAAAGAGGTAGGTTTTAAGGAGCGTCTTAAAGGAGTGGTAGAGAGGAGGAGAGGTTTAAGGAAGGAATTCCAGAGGTTAGAGCCTAGGCAGCTGAAGGCACGGCAGCCAATGGTCAGGCAAAGGAAATCGGGGATGCGCGAGAGGCCAGAATAGGAGGAATGCAGAGATCTTGGGGGGTTGGAGGGCTGGAGAAGGTTACCAAGATAGGGAGGGGGCGAGACCATGGAGAGATTGGAAAACAAGGACGAGAATTTTAAAATCAAGGCATTGCTGGACCAAGAGCCAAAGTAGGTCAGTGAGCACAGGGGGTAATGAGTGAATGGGACACAGTGTGAGTTAGGATACGGGCAGCAGAGTTTTGGATGAACTCCAGTTTACAGGACATGGAAGGTGGGAGGCTGGCCAGAAGAGCGTTGGAACAGCCGAGTCAAGAGGTAATAAAAACATGGATGAGAGTTTCTCGTTAATCTCAACCAAGACAGGAGATGGTGTGTGACCATTGGCCTCAGTGCCAGTCCAGTGCATCCTGCGTGAGTGTCAGCCCAGGTGATGACAGAATGGGGCAATCGGCCCTCGACTCCCTGTCTCTGCTGCAGATTCACTGCAAGGTAAACAACCACCGCCTGAGACCAGAAACAAAGCCACCAGGGCTTAGGCAGCTGAAGGCACGGCTGCCAATGGTCAGGCAAAGGAAATCGGGGATGTGTGGGAGGCAGATGTCCACTTCTCATCTGTGCAGAGATGTGTTTATCCGTAGGTTTCTGTGTTTGGTAACCACGCCTTCAGCACAAAGAGACGTGCATAACAAGTGTGCAGGAAATACAAACATTGCAGCGAACAACTGATCTGCAAACGATGTAAACGGTGCGCAACAGAATCCACATTAACCCTTTGAGTGCTGCAGGCACAAATGGCAAAGTTTTAAATGGAGTAGACAGACCTTCGGGGTGAAATTCATAGAATCATTGCATCTTACAGCCAGTTTTAGTGACTGTGGCCTAGAAATTCAGTATAGCCACGTTCGGGGCGCTAAAGTCAGGCGGCCGCTAAAGTTTGCGCCCGGCGCAAGTTCGCGCCACCTTCGCCGATATTCAGTGGCATCGCCCCAAGAGGTTGCTGCTGCGCTAAAACAGGCGATGCACGACTATCATTAGGCGCTAAGCCGGCGGTCCGGGGCGATACCCCCGAGGGCGGGCGCAGCGCAGGTGCGGCGAGTTGCTGATTGACGGCAGACACTCTGGCACCGGTCAGCTCTTAAAGGGGGAGGGTGGGTTTGTTTGCCTGCCACGCCCTGCACACTGCAGCCCTCAAGCTAGGCCTGACCACTTCTGCTTCATCTGTGCAACGCCCAGGGCTATGGAGAAGGCCAGGGAGAGAGCGCAGCGCTTCAGCGAGGGCGACCTGAGGGTGCTGGTTGGCGGAGTGAAGCGCAGGCGCCATGTTCTGTTCCCTGAAGGTGGCAGGAGGCCGCTGCCCAGCACCTACCGGAAAGCCTGGAGGGAGGTCTCAAACAGGGTGACTTCCAACAGCGTGGTTGCCAGGACTCCTGTGCAATGCCGGAAAAAGTTCAACGACCTCACTCGGGTTGTCAGGGTGAGTACCCTTTCCAGTGTCCTCCTCATCCCTGTATGTGCACCTCAGTTTATGGGCAAAGGGACCTGAAAGCCCTAATGGCCAGCCCTCATCCAGCAGCTATGGGACTGTCATGAAAATCACTTGCACATTCAGCACTTTACACACTGTACAAGCTATTCCACCATGGGAGGCAGTGCAGCCAAGATCAGGGCTTCAAACTGTACTTAGAGGCCGTCCTTACTCTTGCAGGCCAAGGTGGCGCACAACCGTAGGAAGCAACGTGAGACCGGGGGAGGCCGTCCTGACGTCAAAGAGCTCTCCGACCTCGACCAGCGTGTGGAGCACATTATGGCAGGACGGCTGATTGGCCCCGTCGCCAGTGGAGATGCCGACCCTGTTCTGGGCACCAATGGTAAGGGCATCACCTTTTTGACCTCTCTCGTTCTAGTTGCGCCTCAGATCAGCATCCTTTGCCACTGTCCGACCAATGCAGTGCATGGCAGCACTCATGCCTCCCTCGCTGCCGCCCTGTCCTCACTCTAAAGCAACTCTTGTGCCTCCCTGCTTTCAGATGGTGAATTGCCAGGTGAGGAGGCGGGCCCTCAAGCTGCCACTGTCAACGATTCCGAATTCGAGGAGGAGGAAGAGGAAGCCGGCCCATCAGTGCCACCCTCAGCCGCGCCAGCCCATGGCGATGAAGGGGACACGTCTTCCCTGGAGGGGAGCCGGGGGGAAGGGTTGGAGGAGAGTGAAGCTCCGGGGCCCAGCGGCCTGCAGCAACGCGGGAGGGGTGGGGAAGCTCAGCGGACTTCTCCCCAGAGGGTGAGTGCGGCCTCCAGTCCTGCGACGGTCAGCGCAGAGGAGGTGCGGCTCCTGGAGGAAATGGCCGTCCAGGCTGAGCGCAGGCACACTGAGCTCATGGCTGCAGTGGCAAGGATGCCTGACTACATTGAGTCTCTGTCAAGGAGTGTGCAGGAATTCGGAGCAGCACAGGCCAGGAGTCTGGAACAATTCAATGCAGCACAGGCCAGGAGTCTGGAACAATTCAGTGCAGCACAGGCCAGGAGTCTGGAACAATTCGGAGCAGCACAGGCCAGGAGTCTGCAACAATTCAGTGCAGCACAGGCCAGGAGTCTGGAACAATTCAGTGCAGCACAGGCCAGGAGTCTGCAGGACTTCGCGGCAGCACAGGCGGCTTCTAGCCAAGTGCTCAGTTGTGCCGTTCATTCACTGGCTGGTGTCATGCGGACACAGACCAGGGCCACACGGGCACTAACTGCTGCCACCCTCGCTGGATCGGCCAGGCATCGCCAGGGCACTCGCCGCGCAGCAGCAGCCCAGCAGTCTGTTCTTCAGCTGTTTGCTGCGCATGCTGCAGTGCTGGCCCGTGCGAGTGCCAATGTCTCAGGCGACCAGGGAGTACCTGCGATCTGTCAGGTTGGCACCATTCCTGCAGCCGACACTGCCACTCCGCCATTGCAGCTGCCACGAGCCGCTGGACAGACTGCTGCCGCCCAAGCAGAGTTGGAGCAGTCAGCAGCCGGCCCCTCCAGGGCCAGAGCTGGTGCAGGCCGACCCCCAAGGGCATCTGCCGTCTCGCCATCTGCCCCTCAGCAGCCTTCCCCCAGCCTTGCTGCAGTCACTGGGGTCCCATTGAGGAGGAGCTGCAGGGCGGACAGGGGCCAGTCACGGATGCGAAAGGCATCGCCCTCGCAGGGCAAAAAGTAGAAGGTCTGGCCAAATGCTTTGTGTTTGTTGAAAGGCCGAGACTGGTGTAGTTGTGTTTTTGTAAGGCCGAGACTGGTGTCTTTCTTTTTTTGGTAAGGCCGAGACTGGTGTATTTCTTTGTTTTGTAAGGCCGAGACTGTTCGTTTTGTGTTTTTGGAGGGGGCTTCTCTCCATTAGTTTATAATGTGGGAAGGGCAGAGGTTTCCAAGTAATAAATGTTCTTAAATCGCACTGCCCATGCTTTATTTTGCAAATCCTGGTTGCCCTGCTCGGCTGAGGGCTTGTGGAGTGGCTACATTCATCTGCTGACATTGGCACAAGCCATTCCCTGAGAGGGGGCCTAGAACCGACGTTCAATAAGCCGGCGACGGGCGGCCCTTGCACTTTCTGCCTCCCTCCTGTGCTGGTCCTCCTCCTCCTCCTCCTCAGGTGGTCCTCCAATCTCTGGTGGCAGTGGCTGAGTCCTGCGGATAGCCAGGTTGTGCAGCATGCAGCACACGACCACGAAATGGGAGACTCGCTCCGGCGAATATTGTAGGGCTCCACCGGAACGATCCAGACAGCGGAATCGTTGCTTCAGGACGCCGATTGTTTGCTCAATGATGTTCCTGGTTGCTTGATGGCTGTCATTGTATCCCTCTTCAGCAGGGGTGCTGGGCGCACGGAGCGGGGTCATCAGCCAGGTACACAAAGGGTAGCCTTTGTCCCCGAGAAGCCATCCTCGTGGGTGAGGCTGGGCCTGGAACATGTCTGCCACAGAAGTCTGGCGCAGGATGAAGGCATCGTGGCTGCTGCCTGGAAAGCGGGCATTGACAGCTAGGATGAGCTGCCTGTGGTCACACACCAGCTGAACGTTGAGCGAATGGTAGCCCTTCTGGTTGCGGTAATCCTCGGCATTCTCCAGAGGTGCCCGCAAAGCCACATGCGTGCAGTCAATGGCGCCCTGCACCATGGGGAAGCCCGCGAATGCTGCAAAGCCCATTGCACGCTGTTGCTGCTTGACAAGGGCCATGGAGAAGGAGATGAACTGACGTCTCCTTCTGAAAAGGGCATTGGTCACCTGGCGGATGCAGCAATGCACGGCGAACTGGGAGATGTTGGAAATGTCCCCAGTAGTGGAGTGGAAGGAGCCGGTGGCATAGAAGTTGAGAGCCACCGTCACCTTCACTGCCACCAACAGAGACGTCCTGCTCCTCAGATGTGGCTGCAGATCACCGCCAAGCAGGTGGCAGATCTCAGTGACCACCGCCCTTCGGAATTGCAGCCTCCGAACACACTGCTCGTCAGACATGTTCAGATAGGAGAACTGCTGGCGGTATACCCTGGGTGGGTAAGGCCTCCTTTCCCGACGCCTGTTGCCCCCTCTCCGTCTGGCCAGGACTGCCACTCTCTCACGGCGTCTGTGAGCCCTTTGAATGCAATGGAGAAGGCCAGCGTTTGCACCCATTGCAGCCCCCATTATATGTTTGCAAACAATGATATGACACTGAAGGCAAAGACAAGTGGAAAGCTGTGACCTGAAGCCACAAGCACCTGTCCGAGTGTTGAGCCAAAGCAGAAAGCTCTCTACCTTTGTCTCTCTGCAAAGATCCGTCTCTCAAAAAGGAGTGCTGCGAAGTGGCAGCCTTTTCTACTGCAGGAGGTGTGCCCTTTAATTTGCGCCCCCCGCGCCCCGCATCGACTGAGAACCGTTCCCCTCTACCAGTCGCTAGGGGCGCCAGGCGCACAATAGGGCGTCGCCACTGAATTTCCGGTTTGGGGCGCACAAAGGGCGTTGCACGAGGAAATGACGTCAGGATCTGCGCGCGCAGCTGAGCGCGCGCAAAGACTTTGCGCCGCCGCTAAATCTTGAGTGAAGTTGGGGAGAGGCGCAGATCGCGCTGCGCCCGGCCGCTAGCCGCCTAGCGCCCAACATCTCCTCCTCCTAAGGCGCTACCGGCTGGCGCAAGCAACTGAATTTCTAGGCCTGTATCTCTACTGATAATCCAGCTCCCTCACACTGTCACCCAGTAACCTCTCCCCACAGCGCCCTGTGTTACTGACTGCATCTCTACTGATGTTAATCCAGCTCCCTCACACTGTCACCCAGTAACCCCTCCTCACAGCGCCCTGTGTTATTGACTGTGTCTCTACTGATGTTAATCACACTGTCACTCAGTAACCCCTCCCCACAGTGCCTTGTGTTATTGATTCTATTGCTACTGATGTTAATACAGCAACTTCACACTGTCACTCAGTAACCCCCTCCCATAGAACCCTCTGTTAGTGGCTGCATATCCACGGATGTAAATCCAGAACCCTCACACTGTCACTCAGTCGCCGTTACCCCAACCCTAACCCTAACCCTATGTTAGTGACTATGGCCGGAATTTTCTTTGCAGAGGCGGGTTTGGGGCGGGGGTTGGTTGGGGAGGCGGGTTGGGGGCGGGGGTCCGAGCGGGCGGGAAACCTGGGAAGCCGGGTTTCCCGCAGGCCCTGCCGACTTTACCGGTGGCCTAATTTGAATGTGAGGCCTCGGATTTCCGCCCACAGCCAGCCATCTTGAGAGGCTGGCTGGCTGCAGGCGGGTAGGCCTCAGTTGCGAGGGGTCGGTCCGGGGTCGGCAATCAGTAGGGGGCTCAGCAATTGGCGGGCGGGGTCAGGAATCAGCAGGGGATCGGCAGGCAATGGGGGGTGGTCGGGGTTCGTGGGGGGGGGGGATCGAGTATCGCGGGGTGGGGGTTTGTTGGCCAGGGATCGGCAGGAGGGCCGGAGGATTGGGGCCGGCCTCATCATCATCGTTGGGGGGTGGGGGGTCTCTGATCGCAGGGGGTGGGTTAGGCAGGGACCCTGGATCCAGGAGGTCGGTATAAAGCCACCAACCTCCTGGATCCAGCAGTCCCCGCCTCGGTTTAACTGCCGGGTTTCACGAATTGTGTGAAACCCGTCCACAGGCAGTTAAATTCAAAATGGAGGGGAAAATAGAGGCTTCCAGCCTCATTATAATATTTAATTTGATGTAACGCCCCCTGCCCTCCGTCCCACCTCCAGCAAAACTGGAAGTGGGTGGGTTGGAGGTGGGATCAGGTTGGGAATCCCATTTTTAACAAATTAACTGCCCCCACACTCCAAACCCACCCGTTTTTTATGGGAAAATTCCAGCCTATATTTTTACTAATGTAAAATCCAGCTCCTTCACACTGTCACTCAGTAATGCCTCCCCACAGTGACATTGTTAGTGTCTGAGAGAGGGAAGAAAGAAAAAAAGAAAGACTTGCATTTCTATAGCGCCTTTCACGACCTCAGGATGTCCCAAAGTGTTTTACAACCAATGAAGTACTTTTTGAAGTGTAGTCATTGTTGTAATGTAGGAAAAGTGGCAGCCAATTTGTGCACAGGAAGCTCCCACAAACAGCAAAGTGATAAATGACCAGATCATCTGTTTTAGTGATGTTGGGTGAGGGATAAATATTGGCCAGGACACCGGGGAGAACTCCCCTTCCCTTTTTCGAAGTAGTTCCATGGGATATTTTACATCTACCTGAGAGGGCAGACGGGACCTCGGTTTAATGTCTCATCCGAAAGACGGTACCTCCGACAGTGGGGGTCAGACATCAACGGGAGTAGGAGGGACACAAGGGGAGAAGACCAAAGATGCCACTGAAGAGATAGGCTTTAAAGGGTCTATCGAAGTGGTGAGGTAGAGATGTTTAGGGAGGGAATGCCACAGTGTAGAGGCAATATGGCTGAAGGTTCTACCTCCGATGGTGCAGTAGAGGGAGGGGGAATGTGCAGATAGAAGAGCGGAGACAGGTAGACAGTCTTACTAAGAAAAGAACTGGAGTGGAAAGGTTGGGATGAATTCTGCTCTTCAACACCAAGTTTTGTCAGGGAAGGACTTCTGCCCGCAGGTCACACTCCGCCCCAAGCCCTAACCCATAGGGTGGCCAACTCTGGTTGGAGGTATTCCAGGACGTATCATCACATGACCTCCTGCATCCAACCGCCCCGCCCCCACACTCACGCCATTGGTTGCCCGATACGTCCATCCTCACAATGCACCGCCTCCCCATAGCCAATTGGATAGCGGACACAATCTTTGTTACCGATTGGATGATTATTGACAATCAAACAGCCTTTCTTTCCCCAATTTCCAATAGCTTTTATAACTAATCAACAAAAGGGTTCAAAGAAAATGAAAACACACACTTTTTTTATGCCCCTTTAACGTTTTTCCTGTGTTACAGCAGTATCCTGGGAGATTAATCTTTAATTCCTGGAGATGCCAGGACAATACTGGAGGGTTGGCAACCCTACAAACGCATCTCCCTGGATCAGGGATAAGCACAGCAGGATGCTAGTGGAATTCCAGCCGCCTAGAAGGAGGCGGCCATTACCCATCCACAAGGTCCGAGCACTGCTGCAGTGGGACCACCATAGGTAGTTCTCTGGTTTTTTTGCTAGTCGAGGAGATGTAAGGAATGGGTGTTATGGCTGAGTATCCAACAATTTATACAGACCTACATTGACAACATAACTGCATGAAACCGCGTGAGATCTCTGCGCTCTTCCAATTCTGGCCTTTTGCGCGTCATCGATTTCCTTCACCTCACCATTGGTGGCCGTTCCTTCAGCTGCCTAGGCCCTAAACTCTGGAATTCCCTCCCTAAACCTCACCGACTCTCCACCTCTCTCTCCTCCTTTAAAACGCTCCTTAAAACCCCTACCTCTTTGACCAAACTGTCCTGATATCTCCTTATGTGGCTCGGTGTCAAATTTTGTTTGATAACGCTCCTGTGAAGCGCTTCGGGAGGCTTTACTACATTAAAGGCGCTATATAAATGCAAGTAGTTGTTGTTGTTGAAACAATTAACAACAGGGTACGAGTAGGTGGGAGGGGGTGGGAGAACACGATCTGTCTAACAACAGCAGACAACACTGTTCTCAACCCCTGCCATCTGGGCTTCAATCCAGCTAAGGCAGATGGGATGAAAGTCTGTACCGATCATCTTACCATAAAGAGCAAAACCCCTTGCCTGTCATCTTGTTTTTGATCTGTCGTGTAATTATGATGCATTATGAATTCTTTGAGCACTGTTGCACCCAGCTAGGATTAGTAGAACACCAACTGCTTGTATGAGTATAACATGAAAGTATTAGGATTTTTAAAAAAAATTCTCGGGATATAACCATCACTGGCAAGGCCAGCATTTATTTGCCCACCGCTAGTTGCCCTGGAGAAGGTGGTGGTGGGTCTTCTTCTTGAACCGCTGCAGTCTGTGTGGTGAAGGCGCTCCCACAATGCTGTTAGGCAGGGAGTTCCAGGATGTTGACCCAATGAACCTCCTGACTTTCACTGTCTAAGCTCAAACTCCTCAGATAATGAAGCAGTCCATGCCCGCATGCAACAAGACCTGGACGACATTCGGGCTTGGGCTGATAAGTGGCAGGTAACATTCGCGCCACACAAGTGCCAGGCAATGACTGTCTCCAACTAAGCGAGAGTCTAACCACCGCCCCTTGACATTCAACGGCATTACCATCACCAAATCCCCCACAATCAACATCCTGGGGGTCACCATTGACCAGAAACTTAACTGGAGCAGCCACATGAATACTGTGGCAACAAGAGCAGGTCAGAGGATTAGTATTCTGTGGCGAGTGTCTCACCTCCTGACTCCCCAAAGCCTTTCCACCATCTACAAGGCACAAGTAAGAAGTGCGATGGAATACTCTCCACTTGCTTGGCCAAATGCAGCTCCAACAACACTCAACGAGCTCGACACCATCCAGGACAAAGCAGCCCGCTTGATTGGCACCACATCCACCACCTTAAACATTCACTCCCTCCACCACTGGTGTACCATGGCTGCAGTGTGTACCATCTACAAGATGCACTGCAGCAACTCACCAAGGCTTCTTCGGCAGCACCTCCCAAACCCGCAACCTCTTCCACCTAGAAGGACAAGGGCAGCAGGCGCATGGGAACACCACTATCTCCAAGTTCCCCTCCAAGTCACACACCATCCTGACTTCGAAGTATATCGCCGATCCTTCATCGTCGCTGGGTCAAAATCCTGGAACTCCCTCCCTAACAGCACTGTGGGAGTACCTTCACCACACCGACTGCAGCGGTTCAAGAAGGCGGCTCACCACCACTTTCTCAAAGGCAATTAGGGATGGGCAATAAATGCTGGCCTTGCCAGTGATGCCCACATCCCATGAACAGATAAAAAAAACACATGAAGAATGGGCACCTCAGTGAGAGGCAGTCTGGTTCCACATAACTCGAGTCCGCACCTTCAGGAAGACAATTGGAGGGAAGGGGGAAGGGAGATCAAATATATCAGATTTTTTGGGGAGAGTGTTTATTCCCTATAGTTGAGATAGTCTCCTCCACGTGCAATCTATTCGTGCTCTACCAGGTCAGTTATTTGAGTATCTGCTGCTGGTGGGGCCTCGCCCATTGGCTGCGGAGATCAGAAAATTGCAGGTAGACATAGACAATGGGGAAGTATGGTGGCAAGAGTTGGCCCTTACGAGTAAACCCAGTCAATTCTCCTCGCATTTGATGATTGAGCACAAAAATTATAACATTTTCTTACGAGAACTCGATTTATTAAATGAAATTTGCTTCTTTGTAAATTTCTTTTTGCTCCAAGTTCCACAAAAAAAGAGATGAGCAAGATCTTTCAACTAGGCCCGAGGCCCTATCACAATTCTAGCTGATGCTTTTCTCGAGGGGCCTCTCTCCCTGGAAAGCGGTGGGACAGAGTGACAGGATATGGGTCGGAGCCTGTGATCCCCCAACACTGTGAGTCCCTGATTTCATTATTGGCACTTTGGACAGTTGCCAATCGGAGGCTGGGCACAGGGTGGGGTGGGGGTGGGGGGTGGTGGGGGCGGTGGGGCTGGGGGAGAATGGACAAGCTATTGTGTTCAAAATTTTGAGGGGTTTTGATAGAGTAAATAAGGAGAAACTGTTTTCACTGGTGGGCCGGTAACCAGAGGACACAGATTTAAGATAATTCACAAAAGAACCAGACGGAAGATGAGGAGACTTTTTTTATTGGCACAGAGAGCTGTTGTGATCTGGGATGCACTAGCTGAAAGGGCGGTGGGTGCAGATTCAAGAATAACTTTTGAAAGAGAATTGGATAAATACTCGAAAAGGAAAAATTTGCAGGGCTATGGGGAGTGGGACTAATTGGAGACTGGAGAGTTCTTTCAAAGAGCCGGCACAATGGGCCAAGTAGCGTCCTTCAGTGCAGTAAGATTCTATGATAATAGTTGTGTCTTGTGACGTAAGAAAACTACTAGGCACTCGGTCTAAGCATTAAACAAAGCTTTAATCAACTGTTTTACAACATGGCGGTCTAGTTGTATCCTTCACTAGTTCCTGTTAAGAATGTCCTGCGCAAGCTGTGCCCGAGTATTTATACTCTCCCTGGACAGTGCCACCTGTAGGCCGCTCAGTATTATTTCATAAGTCTTTCTTTCATGAATGACTGATACATATCATCTTGTACACCAGTTGCATGGAAGTTGAGATAGCCCAGCCTCCTAACAGTATTCTTCTGCCTTCTTTTGCTGGAGAGCAACAAAATTCAAGAGATTTGAGTTTCAGCTCAGGCAACGCCCCACAGCTGGACAAGTATGGAGAACACCAACACTACCCTGCATCACCGGTGAAGGGGAGGTGGGCGGCAATTGGTCCCCCAGTCATATTCTGAGTACCACTGGCCTTTTTAAAAAATTTGTTTATGGGATCTGGGCGTCGCTGGCAAGGCCAGCATTTATTGCCCATTCCTAGTTGCCCTTGAGAAGGTAGTGGTGAGCCACCTTCTTGAACCGCTGCAGTCCGTGTGGTGATGGTACTCCCACAGTGCTGTTAGGTAGGGAGTTCCAGGATTTTGACCCAGCGACGATGAAGGATCGGCGATATACTTCTAAGTCAGGATGGTGTGTGACTTGGAGGGGAACTTGGAGGTGGTGGTGTTCCCATGTGCCTGCTACCCTTGTCCTTCTAGGTGGAAGAGGTCACGGGTTTGGGAGGTGCTGCTGAAGAAGCCTTAGCGAGTTATTGCAGTGCATCTTGTAGATGGTACACACTGCAGCCACGGTACGCCGGTGGTGGAGGGAGTGAATGTTTAAGGTGGTGGATGGGACGCCAATCAAGCGGGCTGCTTTGTCCTGGATGGTGTCGAGCTTCTTGAGTGTTGTTGGAGCTGCACTCATCCAGGCAAGTGGAGAATATTCCATCACACTCCTTACTTGTGCCTTGTAGATGGTGGAAAAGCTTTGGGGAGCCAGGAGGTGAGAGACTCGCCGCAGAATACCTAGCCTCTGACCTGCTCTTGTTGCCACAGTATTTATGTGGCTGGTCCAGTTAAGTTTCTGGTTAATGGTGACCCCCTAGGATGTTGATAGTGGGGGATTCAGCAATTGTAATTCCATTGAATATCAAGGGGAGGTGGTGTGTGACCAGGGGCAGGGAAGGTGCACTCACACTGGCCAATGCCAGTTTCTTTCTGGGAATTCCTCCTCGTATTCAAGGTTCCCCATTGCACCAACAACATGGACTTACACAGCATCTTTAACATAGCAAAATAGGCCAAGGGGCTTCACAAAGAAGAACCAACAGCAACAAATTGCATTTACATAGTGCCTTTAATGTAGTGAAATGTCCGAAGGTACTTCACAGGAACGTTATAAATCAGAAATTAACACCGAGCCAAGGAAAGAGATATTAGGACAGTTGACCAATAGCTTGGAGAGGTTTAGGGAGGGAATTCCAGAGCTTAGGGCCTAGGCGGCTGAAGGCATGTCCGCCAATGGTGGGGTGATGAAAATCAGGGATGTGCAAAAGGCCAGAGTCCGGCGAGCGCAGAGATCTGGGCGGGTTGTAGGGCTGGAGGAGGTTACAGAGATAGGGAGGCCATGGAGTGATTTGAACATGAGGATGATAATTGTTTTAATTGAGGCGTTGCCGGAGTGGAGACATTGTGTGGAGTCTGAGAGGGTTAGGGGAGATAACTCTAGCTGTGGTTGACGCGGCCTTGGAAAGTGGGGAGAGATGCAGAAAGGCAGAAGGTTTCGGGGATGAGAGTGACAGCTGAACCAAATCCCAACCGGCAACATGATCTCCTCACAGCCCAGCCTTGGGATTCAGACCTGTATCTATTTGACGGGGGAACGCTCTATCCTGTGTCACTACCAGTGGAGATTTCTAAAGCTGCGTGTACAAAGGCTTTGTGCAGCCGGAAGTCTCTCCCCACCCCAACCCCCCACCAACCGCCCCTTCCGTGCCTCACAAACAGCTCGAAGGCAGAGCCTGGACTGGTTCCAGCAGGAAATGATGCCAGTTCCTCTAATTGTGATTCACCAAATAGGACCAGGCTTCGAGCTCTGTGATCTTATAAACACTTGGCTAACAGTTAGAATATGTGTACAGATAGAGAGGAATTAGTAATAATCTGTACAGATATACAAGAGAGAAGGGGAGGAGAGAGAGAGAAATATCTGTAATCTGTACAGATATACAAAAGAGAGGGGGAGGAGAGAGAAAAATGGCTTTAATTTGTGCATAGATATACACGAGAGGGGGAAGAGAGGGAACTGAGAAAAAAGTGAGGGCGATTGCAAGAAGAACAGCTTCAATCTGTTTACTGATAGGGGACTGAGAGGAAAATAATAGGAGTGAATGATCACAGGAAAATCTCGTCAGCTTCTCACCATCTAAATCCTGTGGGTTATTTTCCGACCCAGTCACACGGGCACCAGTCAACCCAAGTAGACATTCTTTGTCAGTGGAGCCCAGGCAATGTGTTGTAAGGCTATTCAACTGCAGGGGGTATCACAGCCAAGCCCACAGGGGATCATCATCCAGCCAAAATCGCCAGATAATGAACAGGAGATGGGAGCTTGGTTGATATTAACCCACCCTCATAACCAAGGAGAGGTCAATTGTAATGTGTCTGTCACCACTCCAGCTGAGATCAACTAACTCAAAGCACAGGGAAAAAAGAGGAAGGTGTGTGAGAGAGACACAAAGAAAGGAGTGAGCGACAGAGAAGGAAGGAATGAGACAGAGAAAAAGGAGCGAGAGAGACAGAAAAGGAAGAAATGAGAGCGACAGAGGGTTAACGAGAAAGAGTGGATAGACACGGAAAAAGAGAGAAGCTAACGGCTGAAAATACAAATCTGTGGATGTAAAGGCAGAATGTGAAGGGAGGAGGATGTGTTTGCATGCAGAGTTAAATGGTAGGAACTCCCCTTTGGGTTTGCACTGACATGTCTAACCTAGATTTCCATTCACTCTTCTAGTCTTTTGTTTGTGCAGCATTTTGCAAGTGAATTGGAGGCAATTCAATAGGAACCTCATCAAAGTGAAATAACAACAGCAGTCAAACAACAACCCCTACACATATACACACACACATTACACAGACACACAATACACACACACAATATACAGACATACACGGTACACACGCAGGCACACATACACACATTACACAGACACACAATATACACACACACACAATATACAGACATACACGGTACATACGCAGACAAACATACACAAATTACACACACACACAATACACACACACAATATACAGACATACACGGTACATACGCAGACACACATACACAAATTACACAGACACACAATACACACACAATATACAGACATACACGGTACACATACAGACACACATACACACACACACACACACAATATACAGACATACACGGTACACACACAGACACACATACACACCCACATAATATACAGACATACATGGTACACACGCAGACACACATACACACACACACACAATATACAGACATACACAGTGCACACACAGGCACACATACACACATTACACAGACACACAATATACACACACATTACACAGACACACAATATACACACACATTACACAGACACACAATATACACACACACAATCACAATATACAGACATACATGGTACACACGCAGACACACACATATTACACAGACACACAAACACATACATTACACAGATACACAATATACAGACACACACAACACACACAAACACACATTACACACAATACACACACACATCACACACACAATATACACACACACACACATTACACAGACACACAATATATACACACATTACACAGACACACAATATACACACACACATTACACAGATACACAATATACACACACACAATCACAATATACAGACATACATGGTACACACGCAGACACACAAACACATACATTACACAGACACACAATATACAGACACACATGACACACACAAACACACACACATTACACACTACAATACACACACACATTACACACACACACACAATATACACACACACACAATATACAGACATACACGGTACACATGCAGACACAAACACACATTGCACAGGCATACAAACACATACATTACACACACACACAATATACGCACACACACAATATACAGACACACATGGTACTCACCCAGACACACAAACACACATTACATAGACACACAATAACAAACACACACGATACACATTACACACACACAATAAACACACACACACAAACACACACACACATATACATGCAGACACACACAAATACACAATACAGACTTACACACAATACACACCCACAGACAACTGCAGCATGCTGACAGACTCAGTGCCCCAGCGCCTCGCTATTTTTTTCACACTGTCCCAGCCTCATGAATCCATGAATTGCTTTTACTTGATGCACTTTGCAATTGGCTCAATTTAAGTCAATCATGACATCAAAATGTTTCTTGGCCAGTTAGTGCAGATGAAGGATCAGCAGCACCTAGCTCCGAACCCTGAAACGTGGGAGTCTTGGTCAGTAATGCTCACAGAGGCACATTTTCTTTTTTTATTCGCTCATAGGATGTGGGTGTCGCTGGCCAGCAGTTATTGCCCATCCTGAACTGCCCTTCAGAAGATGGTGGCGAGCCACCTTCTGGAACTACTGAGGACAGTTAAGAGTCAACCAATATTGCTGTGGGTCTGGAGTCACATATAGACCAGACCGGGTAAGGACGGCAGATTTCCTTCCCTAAAGGACATTAGTGAACCAGCTGGGTTTTTACGACAATCCGATAGTTTCATGGTCACCATTACTGATACGAGCTTTTTATTCCAGATTTATTTAATTAACTGAATTTAAATTCCCCAGCTGCCGTGGATGGGATTTGAACTTCATGTCTCATGGATCATTAGTCCAGGCCTGCTGGATTACTAGCTCAGTAACATACCCACTATGCTACCGTATCATACACCACCTCCCTCAGTCTCCCCTTCCTCCTACAATCCTCAGGCTTTTAAAACCCAAGCTGGTTGTCATCTAATCACAAATTCTTGATTTACCCTGTTTTCTTTCCTACTTTTTTCAACCTTCATGGTGGGCATTGAACCTGGGTTAGTACTTTTGCTGTACTTTACGTGGAATTCCATTGAATTTACAGCACAGAAACAGGCCATTCAGCCCAACTGGTCCATGTTGGTGTTTATGCTCTACAGGGGCCTCCTCTCACTGCTCTTCCTCTAACCCTATCTGCATAACCTTCTATTCCTTTCTCCCTCATGTATTTATCTAGCTTCCTAGCAAGTTGTTCTGATCTGGAATGCACTGCTTGAAAGGGTGGTGGGAGCAGATTCAATAGGTACATTCAAAAAAGAATTGGATAAATACTTGAAGGGAAAACATTTAAAGGGCTATAGGGAAAGAGCAGGAGAGTGGGATTAATTGGGTAGCTCTACCAACAAGCCAGCAAAGGCACGATGGGCCGAGTGGCCTCTTGTGCCGCAGAAGATCTAAGAAGATCATTCTATGTTATTCGCCTCAACTACTCCTTGTGAGGAGGGAAAATTGGACTTGCTGTTCTGAAACCGTTAGGAGTCTCATTTTGGGTTAAATGTTTTGCTCAGAACAGGATTCCTGTCCATGTGATGCCTTTCCATATTAAAAAAGGGCCATCTGTGCAGAGTTATTTCAAGGGCATTGTTCAGTAAGGGAGGGGAGGCTCCAGGCGTAAAATAATCTTTTATAATTAGTTCAGCTTTCTGCCATCCTTCAATTTACACTCAGTTCCCCCCATGGGACACTGGTCAGGAGACCCTTTTTAACGCAATAAAACGACTATTAGCTCCATCGTATATGCCAATCTCCGTGTAAATATAATTACGCAGTGAGCATGTTGTGTGGGACCTCGTTCTTGCATTTAAAGTGGAAAAGAAAAACTAATAATTTCAATGCAACTCGAACAAGTCGGTGTTATTTAGGCTTCCTCACTGTTCCCATTGGTCCCCGGCCCTGCTTTATGTCCTGAAGACCCTCAGCTCAAGTATTCAGTTCCTCACACATCCGGCCTCGCCCTGCTCCTCGAAATTTCTAAAATGAAAGCCATTCTCTAGACTTTAACGACTTTTATAACAAAAGTAATTAATTCCCCCTCTCTATTTGCCTCTTTATGTGGAGAATTCAGCTATTTAAGACTTTTCATGAATTTCCATCAGAAGCAGACCATAATCCCAGTCGGCCCCTCGCTCTGGTGAAATGTGGTTTGTGCTCATTTTGTGACCTGTCGCTTTAAGCAGCGTGCAGAGCGAGCACACAAAAGAGCTGCTTGTCTTTGTCTCGGTGCTGGCTCACAGCCGTCTCCTGGCGCTGCACATTCACACCAATTACATACCCAACAGCACGTTGCCATGGTGACTGAGGGGGTCAGCCACAACTCTGAAGGCTTCAAACCGAGAAACGGCACGTGTGAGCCTGTGCTCGCGTGTGTCTGCTGCATGTTAATCAGCTGTATGTGTCTGTGTGTGTGTGTCTGGGCCGGCGTGCAAGGCTGAATGTGCGACTCTGTATTTGTCTATACATTTGAGTGTGAGCATGTCTTTCTCTCAATGGGTGCGCCTGAGTTTGTCTCTGTATGTGTCTGTATCCCTCTTCCCTCGTGTCTCTCTCTTTAAGTGCCTAAGTGTGTGTCGCACTGTCTGCATGTGTCTGAGTGTGTGTCTCACTGTCTGCATGTGTCTGAGTGTGTGTCTCATTGTCTGCATGTGTCTGTGTCTCATTGTCTGCATGTGTCTGAGTGTGTGTCTCACTGTCTGCATGTGTCTGAGTGTGTGTCTCATTGCATGTGTCTGAGTGTGTGTCTCACTGTCTGCATGTGGCTGAGTGTGTGTCTCATTGTCTGCATGTGTCGGAGTGTGTGTCTCACTGTCTGCATGTCTCTGTTTGTTGTGTGTCTCTCTCGCAGTGCCTCCCCCATCTATGTCTGGTCTGTGTGTGTCTCCCCTGTGTATGTCTCTGTTTGTGTCTCTGGTGTACGTGCCTGTTGGAAAACTAACGACTGTGCAATATTCCAGGGGTTGGTCACAGCTGGCAGCTCATCAACGACAGGATTAATTCAAGGAACTGTTATGTTCTATATTTTTAACCCGTTGGGAACTTTAATTAGCTTTCTGGCAGAGGAAGAAATTCCTACGGTATTAATATTTACATGTTGTCCTAAAATGGCACCAATTAAAAATGCAAATTACAAAAATGCAAAAAAGTACAGACCACGCGCAATAAATCTCAAATCAGATTAGAACTAGTGTTGCACTGCTTGCAAAGTACCTTTAAATTTATTGTTGCCAGAAAAAATATTTCATCTTCACCACTGGAGAGTAATTTTTAAAAATCCATCTTCCATCAGTCTCCTGCAGCCGCTGACACCTTGCTTGAGTGTCCTTCGTGTTCTCACCCAAAAGTGGCCGTTCTTCAGATGTGAACCTAGAAATTGAGTCTCCGGAGATTATTCAGTCATGGATGGTATCGCCTCGGAGTCTGTTCCCGCCCTCACTCGACATCCACACTCCAAGCACTTTCTAGCTGATGTGAACTCAGCATCCAGCAGTAGCAAGAACCCCAGGCCGATTTCCCCCTCCCCCCTCGGAGATCAGCCAGGGAAGATGAAAAGGAAAAGAACTTGCATTTATATAGCGCCTTTCACGACCTCAGGACGTCCCAAAGCACTTTACAGCAAATGAAGTACTTTTGAAGTGTAGTCACTATTGTAATGTACGAAACACGACAGCCAATTTGGACACAGCAAGCTCGCACAAACAGCAATGTGATAGTGACGAGATAATGTGTCAATTTAGTGCCCTAAACAAAGTCACAAATGGCATTCCCTGGGACTGCGATTGTGGTGCATTATCTCACCTCGCACTCCTTGTTCTCTCTCCTTCCTTTGACATAGTTGACCTCACCATCCTTTATTGTTGAGCTCCATGGTCCAGCGCTCCCTCAGTTCCACTCTTTCCAATTGTAGCCAGAGCTTCGCCTGCATTGGCTTCTCTTCCCACCCCTGCACCGTCACCTCGGAAATTCCCCCAAAGATCTCTCCTTGCCACCACCCATCCCCCCCCCCTCCCCCCTCCACATGCTGTCCCTTGGCAGCATCATTTGAAGCCATGGGATTAGTGTCCACATCTACACTGGCAACATGCAACTCTACTTCATCACCACCTCTTTCCATCCCTCCTCTGCCTCTGTGCTGTCAGACATCAAGTCTTGAATGAGCTGCAACTTCTTTCAGCCGTCTGGGCTGGATTGGGAAGCAGGTCAAGAGGTGAAAGGGTAGTGTCTGATGCAGTCCACCACTCAGTCACCCAACCACTTGCATTTTCAACATTAAAAAAATAATTATTACTTCTCAGGATGTGGGCGTCACTGTCAGGGCGATCTGTTATTCTATATATAAACCACCCGAACCCCTCGATTAGATTCCAGCCTGTAACTCACTCTCGGGTATCTGTTACTCTATATATAAACCACCTGAACCCCTCGATTAGATTCTAGCCTGTAACTCACTCCCGGGTATCCGTTATTCTATATATAAACCACCTGAACCCCTCGCTTAGATTCCAGCCTGTAACTCACTCCCGGGTATCTGTTACTCTATATATAAACCACCTGAACCCCTCGATTAGATTCCAGCCTGTAACTCACTCCCGGGTGTCTGTTATTCTATATATAAACCCCAACAAACCCCTCGATTAGATTCCAGCCTGTAACTCACTCCCGGGTATCCGTTATTCTATATATAAACCCCAACAAACCCCTCGATTAGATTCCAGCCTGTAACTCACTCTCGGGTATCTGTCACTCTATATATAAACCCCAACAAACCCCTGATATACCGATCAATTCAGTTCATGAAAAGCGACGAGTTAAGTTAGTAACTATAGGTTTTTATTGGCTAAATAACAGAGCCCACCCTCGTGGGTGATCGGATCCAACAAGGAGGAATACCAGCCAGTCGACCACCTTTATACCTGGGCAAGCAGGTGGAGCCATGAGGCGGAGTCAGCTGTGGTCAGCCCAGGTATAACAGCGTGACAAGAGGTGACCTTGTGTGGTGATACAACAGTGTAAACAGTGATAACCATAGTGTAACGATAGTGAACGATAAAAGTGGTTTACCACATTCACCCCTTGTTTAAATTTGAGTCCGGCGGGGTGAAGTGTACTACCAGTTCGGGTATGTCAGTCTGTCTGGAGGCCTCGTAAGCCTTTCTGATCGGCGCAGCGGCGGCGATGCAGTATCCGATGTTAATGCTGGTGTCTGCGTGGTCAGCGAAGGATCGTGGGGTTCCGGCATGCCGTCTACCTGGGCTGGATCTGGGGGGGTAACGGTAGTGTCTCAGGGATGCCCGAGGGTGCGAGGTCTCCTAAGGAGACTGTGTCCTCCCGCCCGTCTGGGTATGCCACATAGGCATACTGGGGGTTGGCGTGCAGGAGGTCCACCCTCTCGACCAGGGGGTCCATTTTATGGGCCCTCACGTGCTTTCGCAGCAAGACGGGCCCCGGAGAAGTCAGCCATGGTGGTAGCGAGGTTCCCGTAGTCGACTTCCTGGGGAAAACAAACATTCGTTCATGGGGGGGTGGCGTTAATGGCAGTGCAAAGCAGTGACCGGATGGAATGCAGCGCTGCCGGGAGGACTTCCTGCCAGCGAGAGGTTGGGAGGCCCTTAGACTTTAAGGCTAAGAGAACGGCCTTCCAGACAGTCGCGTTCTCTCTTTCCACCTGGCTGTTCCCTCGGGGGTTGTAGCTGGTGGTCCTGCTTGCAGCAATACCTCTCGCTAGTAGGAACTGGCGAAGTTCCTCGCTCATGAAGGATGAGCCCCGGTCGCTATGTATATAGTTCGGGAACCCGAACAAGGCGAAGAGGTCGTTCAGGCATTTGATGACCGTGGTACTGGTCATGTCTGGGCAGGGGAAGGCAAAGGGGAAACGGGAGTACTCATCAATAATGTTGAGGAAGTACACATTACGGTCAGAGGACGGGAGGGGCCCCTTAAAATCGATGCTCAAGCGCTCGAAGGGGCGGGTGGCCTTGATCAGGCTTGCTCTGTCCGGCCTAAAGAAATGCGGTTTGCATTCGGCACAGGTTTGGCAGTTCCTGGTCATGGTCCTGACCTCCTCGATGGAGTAGGGCAGGTTGTGGGCCTTAATGAAGTGGTAAAGTCTGGTGACCCCGGGGTGGCAGAGGTCGTTGTGGAGGGTCTGCAGCCTATCAATTTGCGCGTTGGCGCATGTACTTCGTGATAGAGCATCTGGGGGTTCGTTCAGTTTACCAGGCCGGTACAAGATATCATAATCATAGGTGGAGAGCTCGATTCTCCACCTCAAGATCTTGTCGTTCTTGATTTTGCCACTCAGCTTGTTATTAAACATAAAAGCGACCGAACGCTGGTCGGTGAGGAGGGTAAATCGTTTGCCTGCCAGGTAATGCCTCCAGCGTCGTACTGCCTCCACGATCGCCTGGGCCTCCTTCTCGACCAAAGAGTGTCGGATCTCAGGGCCCTGGAGGGTCCTTGAGAAGAAGGCCACAGGTCTCCCCTCCTGGTTAAGGGTTGCAACTAGGGCGAAGTCGGATGCATCGCTCTCCACTTGGAAAGGGATAGACTCATCCACCGCGTGCATTGTGGCCTTAGCAATGTCTCCCTTTATGAGGGAGAAGGCTGCGCATGCTTCTGCCGTCAGGGGGAAGGAGGTGGACTTCATGAGGGGTCTGGCTTTGTCCGCATAATTGGGCACCCATTGGGCATAGTAGGCGAAGAGCCCCAGGGTTCTCTTCAGCGCCTTTGGACAGTGGGGGAGGGGAAGCTCCATGAGGGGGCGCATTCTTTCGGGGTCGGGGCCGATGACTCCGTTCTCTACTACGCAGCCGAGGATGGCAAGACACGAGGTGTTAAACACACATTTCTCCTTATTGTAGGTGAGGTTCAGCCGTTGGGCCGTACGGAGGAATCTCTCCAGATTAACATCATGGTCCTGCCGGTCGCGGCCGCAGATGGTGACGTTATCTAGATAAGGGAACATGGCTTGCAGTCCGTTCTGGTCAACCATCCGGTCCATCTCCCTTTGGAAGACCGAAACCCCGATGGTGACGCCGAAGGGAACCCTAAGGAAGTGGTAGAGGCGGCCATTCGCCTCGAAGGCGGTATACTGGCGGTCCTCAGGGCGGATAGGGAGTTGGTGGTAGGCCGACTTAAGGTCGATGGTAGAGAATACCCGGTACTGTGCAATCTGATTGACCATATCAGATATGCGGGGAAGGGGGTATGCGTCCAGCTGGGTGTACCGGTTTATGGTTTGGCTGTAGTCGATGACCAGGCGGTTTTTAATCGCTGGTCTTAACGACTACGACCTGGGCACGCCAGGGGCTGTTGCTCCTCTCGATGATGCCCTCCTTCAGGAGATGCTGCACCTCAGAGCTAATAAAAGCTCTGACCCCGGCGCTGTACCGTCTGCTCTTGGTAGCGACGGGTTTACAGTCGCGGGTGAGGTTAGCGAACAGGGAGTGGGGCGGGACCTTGAGGGTGGATAGGCCGCAGGTGGTACGCGGTGGGCGGTTTAAAAGCTGCTGGTTGTCGACTGTGAGTGGGGGGAGGGGTCCACCGTATGCCAAAGTGACACTTTGAAGGTGGGATTGGAAGTCCAGCCCTAGTAGGACGGCAGCGCAGAGCTGGGACAGGATGAGAAGTTTAAAATTTTTATACTCCGTGCCCCTAACCGACAGGGTCACAACACAGTAGCCGCTGATGTCTGTAGAATGGGACCTCGACGCCATCGAGATCCGGTTGCGCGTTGGCCGGACAGTAAGGGAGTAGTGGCTCACCATGTCTGGGTGGATGAAACTCTCCGTGCTTCCGCTGTCGAACAGGCAGGTCGTGGCGTGGCCGTTTACTTTGATGTCCATCATGGACTTGGACAGGTGATGCGGGTGAGCTTGGTCAAGTGTGACGGAGGCTAGTGTATGGCTGAGCGAGCTGCTGTAGTCTGCGGGTGAGGCGGTGGTCGGGTCTGGAGACAAGGTGGCGGTCGAGTGTGGTGAACAAAATGGCGGTGCCCACGACGTTGAATAAAATGGCGGAGAAGATGGCCGCCCCCACAACTCACATGAGGCACTGCCGGCGTCGGTGGCCTTGATCAAAGATGGCCGCCCCCACAACTCACATGAGGCACTGCTGGCGTCTGTGGCTTTCCCCCTGCAGGCCTTCGCGAAGTGGCCTTTCTTGTGGCAGTCGGAGCAAGTCACGTTTCTTGCAGGGCAGCGCGCCCTCGGGTGTTTCGCCTGGCCACAGAAGAAGCAGCCGGCGGCCCGATCGCGGGGCTCCGATGTCGCAGCCGGTACCGGGGGTGGCGGTCCCGATCGGTTCCGGGACGCCGACGCTGCAGTAGGTCCCAGAGGCGGCGGTGCGAGGGGTATTGCGGCCGGGGTCGGGCCCGCGGCCAGGGTCGGGCCCGAGTCCCAGGGTCGCGCAGCACAGTACCTGGAGTACGCCTCGAGGTCCCGATGGGCCACTTCCAGAGAGCGAGCGAGGGCTGCAGTTGTATTCAAGTCGAGGTCCTTTGATTCGAGCAGTCTTTGCCATGAGTAGTCGGACCGAAGGCCTTTCACGAAGGCATCGCGGATATTCCCTTCAGTATTTTCTGCAGCCGTTACAGCTTTAAAGTCACAGTCCCTGCCGAGTGTTTGTAGCGCCCGTAAAAATTCATCTACATACTCTCCTGGCTGTTGCGAGCGGGATCTTAGGAGATGTCTGGCATACATAGAATTTACAGGGCTCCGGTACTGCTCTTTCAGCAGGTTGAGGGCGTCCTCGTATGTAGTAAGGTCCCGGATGAATGCAAATACTTCAGGGCTCACCTGGGCGGTCAGAACTCTTAGTTTGGATCCCGGAGGCACGCCGGATTCTCCCAGGTAGGAGTCGAAACAGCTCAGCCAGTGTTTGAAGTCGAGGGCTGAGTTCGCCGCCTGTGGGTTTAGATCCAGGTACGGCGGTCGGAGGGCTCGCAGCCAGGCCGGCTGCTGGGGCTGTTGTAGATGGCCGTTTGGCTGAGGCTGTACGTCTGACTGGTCGTTTGGCTGCTCCGTTGAAGACATTTCAAAATTTAGCCAATAAAATTGATATACCTATCAATTCAGTTCATGAAAAGCAACGAGTTAAGTTAGTAACTATAGGTTTTTATTGGCTAAATAACAGAGCCCACCCTCGTGGGTGATCAGATCCAACAAGGAGGAATACCAGCCAGTCGACCACCTTTATACCTGGGCAAGCAGGCAGAGCCATGAGGCAGAGTCAGCTGTGGTCAGCCCAGGTATAACAGCGTGACAAGAGGTGACCTTGTGTGGTGATACAACAGTGTAAACAGTGATAACCATAGTGTAACGATATAAACGGTGATAACCATAGTGTAACGATAGTGAACGATAAAAGTGGTTTACCACAACCCCTCGATTAGATTCCAGCCTGTAACTCACTCCCAGGTATCTGTTATTCTATATATAAACCACCTGAACCCCTCAATTAGATTCCAGCCTGTAACTCACTCCCGGGTATCTGTTACTCTATATATAAACCCCAACAAACCCCTCGATTAGATTCCAGCCTGTAACTCACTCCCGGGTATCTGTTACTCTATATATAAACCCCAACAAACCCCTCGATTAGATTCCAGCCTGTAACTCACTCCCGGGTATCTGTTATCTGTTATTCTATATATAAACCCCCCCGAACCCGTCGATTGGATCCCAGCCTGTAACTCACTCCCGGGTATCTGTTACTTCTATATATAAACCACCTGAACCCCTCGATTAGATTCTAGCCTGTAACTCACTCTCGGGTATCTGTTATTCTATATATAAACCCCCCCCGAACCTGTCGATTGGATCCCAGCCTGTAACTCACTCCCGGGTATCCGTTATTCTATATATAAACCCTTCGATTAGATTCCAGCCTGTAACTCACTCCCGGGTATCTGTTATTCTATATATAAACCCCTCGATTAGATTCCAGCCTGTAACTCACTCGGGGATCCGTTATTCTATATATAAACCACCTGAACCCCTCGATTAGATTCCAGCCTGTAACTCACTCCTGGTTACTTGTTATTCCATGTTTATATCCCAGTTGTTCCTCGGAGCGGAGAAGCAGAACAGCTGCGGCAAAATAACCAGCTTGTTCACTGCTGTTTCAAATTGACCAGGTTCAACCAGGAGGTGATGTAGACTGGAGACAAACAGAATTGACCCTGACCAGTAATTACAAGCACCAACCCCCAAGTTACGATTTGAATCTCACCATAAGTAAGCAGATAACTTGGTTGAAGAAAGTTAGTGAACACCCCAAGAGCCAATGTTCTTTTTAATCAGGAGCGTACAGCGCCACCTTGGAGTGTGCATTATTCTACAGGATGAAATTAAGAGGAAGTGCATTGCATTGGCTCCCTGTCCGGCAACGCCTCGATTTAAAAATTCTCAACCTTGTTTTCAAATCCCTCCATGGCCTTGCCTCTACCTATCTCTGTAACCACCTCCAGCCCTGCAACCCTCGGAGATCTCTGCGCTCCTCCAATTCTGTGCGCATCCCCAAATTTAATCACTCCACCACTGGCGGCCATGGCTTCAGCTCCCTAAACCTCACCGCTTCTCTACCCCACTGTCCTCCTTTAAGATGCTCCTTAAAAGCTTTTGGTCACCTGTCCATTGAGAATTTGAATTCAGTTTTTAAAAATCTGGAACTAAAAAGCTGGTATCAGTATAAGTGACCATGAAGCTATTGGATTGTCATAAAAACCCCAGTAATTCACAATTGTCCTTTAGGGAGGGAAACCTGCCCTCCTTACCCGGTTGGGCCTGTATGTGACTCCAGTTCCACACCGTGGTTGACTCTTAACTGCCCTCTGAAGTGGGTGAGCGAGACACTCAGTCGCTACAAGCGGTTCAAGAAGGCCCACAACCACCTTTTCGCGGTTACTAGGGATGGGCAATAAATGCCAGTCTTGCCAGCGACGCCCACATCTCTAGAATGAGTAAATTAAAATCCCACCATGTGGCAATGTCGAATCTAATTCGATAAATCTGGTAAAAACCATGAAAGCAGCCGGATTGTTGTAAAAACATAACTGGTTCACTAATGTCCTTCAGGGAAGGAAACCTGCCGGCCTTACCCAGTCTGGCTGTAAAAGATCCCATGGCACTATTCGAAGAGGAGCATGGGAGTTCTTCTTCAACATCACAGATTATCTGGTCATTGCAGTTTGTGGGATCTTGCTGTGCGCAAATTAGCTACATTACAACAGTGACTACACTTCAGCCTGGTTGAGTGTGCCAGCTCAAGCCCATGCTAGAGCATTGGGGGGGGGGGGGGGGGGGGGGGGGAAGAAAGAGAAGGATCCGATTATTCTGTAGTACCCAATCCAAGTGGCTTTACTTTGTGAGTGAGCTTAGACAGCGAGTGTCGGCAGACTATTCGACCGCAGCGGGCATCACGGCCAAGACCGATTCATTCATCACCCACACGCAGACTTTCCGGCAGGTGGGGTCATTACAAGATGATTGGAAGGGGGGGTCGCCTGGCTGCTTTTCTCTTCCCTAACCCAGGGGAACTGATTCCCTATGGTCCCCCATACCCGAGATGTGCTAACGCAGCACAGATCAGCAAATGATCTGTACCACACAGTAAAATGCTAGGAGGTCCAATCATTCACTAAAGCCTTTGGTGGGGTGGGGGTGGTGAGACCCTGATGTAGAGTGCATCGCACTCAACCCAAACACTCGCCTCCCCCATCACTCGGAAAATGAAAGCGTTTTTTTTTTTTTTTTATAAAAAGTACGTGCGCTAGATTCGGTTTGCTCGTTGCGTGCCGCATTTCTACGTCGTCGAGTGTTTGAAGGGGGGGAACGGGTGCATTGGTTTAGAGGCAGGCCACATGTCACACTACTGACAGCAATGTTGCACGATACATCATTCAGGATCCTCCGGGCAAGGTACGAGTATTTAACCCTTGGAAAGTCAGTCTCATCAGCCTTCACATTGAGAACCAGTTGGCAAACTTCTGCGCAGTTCAAGTCGGAAGACGAGGCTCACATCACGGGAGCCTCGGCAACCACATGATCTCCACATCCTTCCACAAGGGCGTCCCATTGGTCAAAATCCTTTCGTAGATCTAAAAATCCAAACAGAAAAAGGTGGAATAAATTTAACTTTCGCCCAAGTACTTTCCAACAGATTCTCTCGCATCACCTGCCCATCAGTCACATGGTGCGTCACTGCTTCGTCCCACCCAGCGCTCACCGTGACATCCACTTCCAGGCACTGTCCACTAGAGGTCACTGAATAGTAACCCTAAGCAGGAAATTCAGGCTGATATTTTTTTGGCTGCATATAGTGACACCACTATTCCTGGCAAGAACGGAGATGATTGGGTAATTTCTCCCATCAATCACACCTGGAAACCGCACTGCTGTAAGTGACTGGGACTAATTTTATGCACTTAATTTGTATACTGTAACTATCCTTCACTCATTGCATGTTGCTGGAGAAATAACCCTGCTATTATTGGGAGAGTTTGCCGTAGTTTCAATTATGAGTTCTGTTTGCTGTAGTTCATAGAGACACTTTTTAAATAGACTCTGTTTGCTGAGTAAATAGACTTGGCTGTGAAACAGACTGTTTCCTGTAAGTCCTGCTGCAAGTCTCGCCCCGCCTCCAACTCATTGGCTGACGGTGGTGCTAAATATTCAGTTTGAATTCCTCCCCCCCACTTCCTAGCCCAGAGGCACTGTGACCAAATGTAGTACTCTAACCAGGCCGAGATCAGCTGACTGCGCACCCATAGCTCAGCACCATACCCAGTGCACTGAAGTTACCAGAATCATCAGACTTAAATGTCATTGTTCAATCATGTGCGGTGTGTTGTGAGGGTTTTTAAAGATTAATTTTCGGGATGTGGACGTCACTGGCAAGGCCAGCATTTATTGCCCGTCCTCTTGTGAAAGTGCCTTCTTACACCGCTGCAGTCTGTGTGGTGAAGGTACTCCCACAGTGCTGTTAGGGAGGGAGTTCCAGGATTTTGACCCAGCGACGATGAAGGAACAGGCGATATATGTCCAAGTCAGGATGGTGAGAGACTTGGAAGGTATCTGGGAGGGGGATGGTGTTCCCATTGCACCTGCTGCCCTTGTCCTTCTAGGTGGCGGAGGGTTTGGGAGGTGCGGTCGAATAAGGGATTTCGAATAAGTGGAAACTGTTTCCACTGGCAGGAGTGTCGCTAACCAGAGGACACAGATTTAAGATAATTGGCAAAAGAACCAGAGGGGAGAGGAAAACATTTTTTATACAGCGAGTTATGATGATCTGTAATGCACTGCCTGAAAAGTGGTGGAAGCAGATTCAATAGTGACTTTCAAAAAGAGAATTGGATAAATACTTAAAGGAAAATAATTGCAGGGTTACAGAGAAAGAGCAGGGGAAGTGGGACTAATGCAATAGCTCTTTCACAGGCACAAAGGGCCAAATGGCCGCCTTCTGTGCTGTATCATTCTATGTAATGGTATTTTAGGACTATCCTACCCAAGTGTCTCTGCAGGAAGGCCAGAGTGGCCTTGTTGGTGATGTCGAGGCCCACTGCAGGATCTATGGTTCCCTTTGTCTCGAATGCCATGCTGAGCAACTGACCAGTCAGGAACGTGAAATCCGTCTGGCTCTGATGTACTGACCCTCTGAAAACAAAGCATCAACAGAGCAATTACTGACAACAGCCTTTGGGAACAGGAAGAGGCCCACAATCCCCTCTCTTTTTGACCAATGCCAAACCCACCTTCTCACCACATCCCAACAATCCCCTTTCCCTTCCTCTCTCCACAAGCACATGTCCCATCACCAATTCATACTGCCCATTTGGTACTGATTCTCGTTATGCACAAAAATAGCTGCTGCATTTACCCACACAACAGTCGCTGCACAAGCAGCACTTGGAGACATTTCTCAGACGCGAGAAGGCACTTTATAAATGGAAGTCCGTCCTTCTTCCCTTATTGCACAACTCAATCATACTTTGGGTAGAAGCGCCTACTCCCCTTCCAACTCCTAACATTCAGCTTGTGTTCCCTGGGACCTGGAACCCTTCCCTGTGGTGAACAATTTGCCTGGATTAATCCTCTCCCCAATCCTGAAAACTGTAATTAATCTCTCTTCCAAAGGGCCTCCCCCCCACCAGTCCCTGCACCTTTCCTCAGAACCCAAGTTCTGATTCCGTGACAACAGCAACAACTTGCATTTATACCGTGCCTTTAACGTAGTTAAACGGCCGAAGGTGCTTCACAGCAGCGATTATCAAACAAAATTTGGCACCGAGCCACATAAGGAGATATTAGGACAGGTGACCAAAAGCTTGGTCAAAGAGGTAGGTTTTAAGGAGCATCTTCAAGGAGAGAGAGGTGGAGAGGTTTAGGGAGGAAATTCCAGAGTATTGGGCCTAGGCAGCTGAAGGCATGGCCGCCAATGGTGGAGCGATTAAAATCGGGATGTACAAGATGCCAGAATTGGAGGAACGCAGAGATCTTGGAGGGTTGTTGGGCTGGGAGGAGGTTAGAGAGATAGGGAGGGGTGAGGCCATGGAAGGATTTGAAAATAAGGCTGAGTATTTTAAAATCGAGCCATTTAAAATTGACCCACTTTCATTCTCTGAAGAGGTACAATGCAGTCTTTGGTACAGTTACCAGATTCTGAATAAAGCTCTTCATTCTGACACACTTCCCTTCTTCCACTGCGTGTAAAAAATCCTCACTCAGGAATGAGACTGAAAATAAGGAGAAATGAGGTCAGGGAAGGGATCAAGCAGAGGCCAGGGGATGCTGGGGTTGGGCATATGGAGTAGGAAGAGGGCGAGAATCATAGCAACACAGCAACATTAGGAGCAGGAGTAGGCCATTCAGCCCCTTGGGCCTGTTCACTATTCAATTAGATCATGGCTGATCCGCACCACAACTCCATTTACCTGCCTTTGCTCACTATCCCTCGATACCCTAACCCAACAAAAATCCATCAATCGCAGTCTTAAAAGCTCCAACTGACCCCCATCATTCAAAGGCTTTCGGGAGGGGGGGGGGGGGGGGGGGGGGGGAAAAAGAGAGTTCCAAATTTCTACTGTGTTAAAAGTGCTTCCTGATTTTGCTCCTAAATGACCGAGCTCTAATTTTAAGATTATGTCCCCTTGTTCCCGATTGTCCCACCAGAAGAACTAGTTTCTATCCTATTGCATCTTATTAACATTTTAAACACATCTTAAAGTATTGGAGGAAGGTTCACCCCGGTGAGCTCTTGTCCAGGGGCTGCCCGCGGTACCAGCGTTCCAAGCCCCCCACACGGACACCTCACAAGTCCAACTCCTTGTGTGAAGAAGTTCCTTCTGCCCACTGCTCTAAACCTCTCACATTTAATCTTGTATTGTTGGGCCCTGGTTCTTAACCACTGAACTACCGGAAGCAGTTTGCTTCTATCTAACCTGTCCCACCCTTTCATAATTTTAAACACTTCTATTTATCGCCCCGTAATCTGCGTCGATCCAATGAAAAAAGAGCCAATTTTTGAAGAATTTGTATTTCATCACACCAGGCCACATCCCAGAGAATCTGCGTTGGATCCTCTCTATAGCGTGCAATCCAATTTGACCGCTCCTCTGTACTTACAATATAGTGACGATCTTGATCTCATTGTTAGTGGAGTGCAGCCTCTTCATCTTACTGATGCTGTCCTGGGTCTGGAATTTCTGAGAGTTCATGAAGAGCACAGGACGCAGCACCTCGGAATAAATGTCATCCGCCAACGGGAACATCCAGCTATCCAGGGCCACCGCACACCTGCAGGGAAAGAGTACAATTACAAGCAGCGAATGGGGAGACGGGCAAGGAGCGCGAGGCGGGCAGGGCCACCCACATCCCACAGATAAGGGAGGGCCATTCAGGGATCTCAAAACACTGGCTCTGGGCAGATTTCTCAATGCTGCCACTGGTTGGATGTGAACAAATGTCCGTTCTGCAGGGACACTGAAGGAGCAGCACACTTGTTTCTCACATATCGACTCATTGTGATTTACAAATGCCATCGGATTTGATGTACCTCCCGCTTTCATCACCACAATGGGCAATTTCTCCAACGCTCTCCTCACTGGCCTCAAAGCTCAAACTCAATCATGAGATTTCCCCAGCAATGATGAAGGAACGGGTGATGTACAATGTTCCCTTTAAGCTGCACGGCCCCATGGCTGCCTGGACCGCCCGTGCAACCGGCTCACCAGCTTTTAAATAGAAAAACCGCGAATGCACAGAATTTTGAATGGGCCGTGCGAGCCCCCAAAAATTAAAGCCAATATTGATGATGTCTATCCAAGTCAGGATGGTTTGTGATTTGGAGGGGAACCTGGAGGTGGTGGTGTTCCCATGCGCCTGCTGCCCTCGTCCTAGGTGGTGGAGGTCGCGGGTTTGGGAGGTGCTGCCGGAGAAGCCTTGGCGAGTTGCTGCAGTGCATCTTGTAGATGGTACACACTGCAGCCACGGTGCGCCGGTGGTGGAGGGAGTGAATGTTTAAGGTGGTGGATGGGATGCCAATCAAGCGGGCTGCTTTGTCCTGGATGGTATCGAGCTTCTTGAGTGTTGTTGGAGCTGCACTCATCCAGGCAAGTGGGGAGTATTCCATTGCACTTCCTAACTTGTGCCTTGTAGGTGATGGATAGGCTTTAGGGAGACAGGAGGTGAGACACTATTGAGTATTGTGTCCAATACAACACACAGTACTCTAACTGAGGTTTTATATAAGCTCATCATTACTTCTTGGCTCTTAGATTCTATACCTCGTGAGAGTAATGGCTCCGTGGAGATCACAATCTTCCCTGGTCTGAAATCACAGGTGTGCGTTTGAATTGTTCCACAGCATTAAGCCATCACGTTGCTGCATTATCGGGATAAAGTATTCCCGGCGAGAGCTTTCTGATTATATTTCCCCCGAAACGGTGACTGAAACGCACCTGAACCGTGGGTCCTTAGCGACAGCCAGGATCGACGTGCAGCCTCCAAATGAATGGCCCATCACCGCCACCCTCTGCAGATCGATGCGGCCCTGTGGGAACATGGCGCGTCATCTCAGGTTCCTTTCCATCCTGATCAGCTCCCACCCAGCGCTTGGCAACAACCGCCCCCCCCCCCCCAAGTGAGACACTGAGCGAGGATCACTGAATCAAACCCTGATCCCTGCCGGGGTAGCGGGTCTCAGCCAGGAGGGGGCAGTGCAATTGGTTCCAGCACCCATGGGGCACCCATCCTGCACACTTGTCTGCAGCGAAGGCCATTTGCCACTCTTGGCCACACTTCTCCAATCAATCCAAATCCATTTGTAATCTATTGCCCTCTTCTAAAGGTCTAGACTCTGCTACACAATGGTGCTGGATCTTGCTGAAAAAATAATGGCGTGGCAACGACGCACACTGTTATTATAGAATATAGCACAGGAGGAGGCCATTTGGCCCATCGTGCTGTGTTGGCTCTTTGGTAGAGCTCTCCAATTCATTTCACTCCCCCTGCTCTTTCCCCATAAGCTTGTAAATTTTTTCCCCTTCAAGTATTTATCCAATTCCCTTTTGAAAGTTACTATTGAATTTGTATTCCACCGCTCTTTCAGGCAGCGCATCACAACTCGCTGTGTAAAATATTTTTCCCTCATGTCGCCTCTGGTTCTTTTGCCAATCCCCTTAAATGTGTCCTCTGGTTACTGACCCTCCTGCCACTGAAAACGGTTTCTTCTCATCAAAACCCTTCATGATTTTGAACACCTCTGATCAACTTTCCTCTTAAAATTTTTCTGCTCCAAGGAGAACAACCCCAGTCTCTCCAGATAACTGAAGTCCTGTATCCCTGGTACCATTCTGGTATATCTCCTCTGCACCCTCTCCAAGGCGTTGACATCCTTCCTAAAGTGTGGTGCCCAGAATTGAACACAATACTCCACTGTTTTATAAAGGTTTAGCATAACATCCTTGCTTTTGTACTATATGTCTCTGTTTATAAAGCTAAGAATCCCAGATTGTTGTTTTTTTTAAAAAAAAAAACAGCCTTCTTAACTTGTCCTGTCACCTTCAAAGATGTGTGTATATAGACCCCCAGGTTTCTCTGTTCCTGCACCCACTTTAAAACTGGACCATTTAGCTCATATTGCCTCTCCTCATTCTTCCTACCAAAATGCATCACTTCACACTTCTCTTCGTTACATTTCATCCGCTAAGTGCCATTAATGCGCAAATCCGTCAGCAAGTTCACTAAGGTCCCAGATGCCCCGCTGCCCTCGCCATGCCGCGCCGTCATAAGCTCGCACTTCCAGCAAGTTACAGGACAAAGACTGCTCGAGCTGAAGGGTACAAGAAAAAAATCTAACCGACTGCGTCCATCGCAAGGTTGCCCGCTCCAGCAAGGTCTAGCCCAGTATGACATCATTGGTAAATGGAATTACCATGCTATACACATCATCATCAAGGAACAGAAGGGGATCCAGCGCTGGACCTCAGGGCACTGTTCCTTTGGGCTCCCCCCCCTCCCCGCAGCCCAACCAACCTTCGAACTGTCAGTGGGAATCACTCTTGCCTTTGACTTGGAAGGTCATGGGTTCAAGTCCCACTCCAGAGATTGGAGCACAAAAATCTAGGCTGACACCAGTGCAGTGCTGAGGGAGCCTCCGCTGCACGGTTGGAGATGCCGTCTTTCAGATGAGACGTTAAACCGAGGCCCCGTCTGCTCTCTCAGGTGGACGTAAAAGATCCCACGACATTATTTCAAAGAAGAGCAGGGGAGTTCTCCCGAGTGTCCTGGCCAATATTAATCCCTCAGCCAACATCACTATAATAGATGATCTGCTCATTATCACATTGCTGCTTGTGGGAGCTTGCTGTGCGCAAATTGGCTGCCGCGTTTCCTACATTACGACAGCGACTATACTTCAAATAAGTACTTCATTGGCTGTAAAGCACTTTGGGACAGCCTGAGGTCATGATAGGCGCTATGTAAATGCAAGTCTTTCTCTTCACGTTTCCCCCCCCCCGGCTTTGTCCTCCTAAAGCGACACCCCCTGTATGTGAGGAAATGCACGTTGCTGCTGGTTAAGGGGGGGGGGGGGGGAACAGCTGGCAATGCCAGGGCCCAAGAGAGAGGGGTCTGGCTCTTGACGTACCCACCTTCAGAGCAGAGAGGTCCAAGTCACCAGGAAGGGCGTTTTTGATGGGCTTCCCATTGTTGACGTCTGTAAGAAGGTTCAAGGCCTGGCTGCACTCCTCCACTCTGTGGCATATCTGGGAGGGGGGCAGAACAAAGATATATAACTTGCCATGGAACAGATACCACTGATTTTGATGCTGCACCTTAGGGTGAGAGACTGGGAATTGTAGAGAAGCAAAGGGATATGGGTGTCCCTGTGCACAGATCACTAAAGGCCAGTGAACAGGTGCAAAAAGTAATCAATAAGGCTAATGGAATTTTGGCCTTTATTTCAAGGGGGCTGGAATACAAAGAGGAATAAGTTGTGCTTCAGGTATACAGATTCTTGGTCAGACTCCATCTGAGGTATCGCATTCAGTTTTTGGCACCACACCTCAGGAAGGATATAGAGCCCTTGGAAGGGAAGATAGTTGCTTTGAAAAATATTAGCCTGGCTGGAGAATGAAGAGAGAAGGATTAAAAGTATTAACATGGCAGGAGAACGGAGAGAGAAGGATTAGGCAAAGTGGATCCCGTGGAGAAAGCATTGATGCAGACTTGACGGGCCGAATGACCACTTTCCGTCCTGCAACATTCCACATCTGCTCCGCATTTCACTGCACTGCTGCTGTACTGGAATCTGCCACCAGAGGTCAGGGGCGCTGCATTTCCCGCAGATTCCAGTCTCCGGCGATCTGCCTGATCTCAGACTATTGGAAACTTTAACCTTTGGATCACCCATGTCTCACCTCAGGGAGATGGCCAAGCTTCCAGCTTTCTTTCCTAGGTGCATGGTACTTAAGAATCAGAGAATTTACAGCACAGATAGACACAGCATTCACCAGAATGAAACCGGGGCTTAAAGGGTTAAATTATGAGGGCAAGCTGCATAAACTTAGTTTGTAGCCCCTTGAGTTGAGAAAGTTGAGGGGCGATTTGATCGAGGTGTTTAACATGTAAAAAGGATTCAATAGGTAGAGAGAGAAGAGCTATTTCCTCTGGTGGGGAAATGCAGATCAAGGGAGAAGCAGCTTAAAATCAGGAAGAATTTCTTCACACATAGGGTAGTGGAAATCTCAAACTGTCTGCCCCCAAAAAGGTTGTGGAAGCTGGGGGTCAATTGGAGCTTTCAAGACGGAGATCGATGGATTTTTATTAGGCAAGGGTTTCAAGGGATAGGGAGCAAAGGTGGGTAACTGGGGCCGAGGTCACAGGTCAGCCATGAGCTAATTGAATGGCAGAACAGGCTTGAGGGGCTGAATGGCCTCCTCCTGTTCCGATGATCCGATAATCTTGTCATTTTTCCCCCCCCCCCCCCCCCCCCCCCCCCCCCCCGAGATCAATGCCAGCTTCCCATCATACCCTCCAACCTCTTCTCTCGACAGAAAAACGTAAAATTGTCTCTTGAGCCCATTTGTAGAGTCAGCTTCGATGATCTTTCCGGATAATGTATTCACTCCACTTCGCCATTAACCTTTGTGAAAACATTCCACCCGACTGCACATTTCTTACTCCCGCTTTCCTAATCTTTAACGCCCATGCCCTGGTTTTTTGAAGCCGTCACGATTAGTAAAGCTATAAGCTTTTATAAAACCAACGAGAAGGTGAAGAAAGGGGAAGTTAGCAGATCTCCTGCGAAATTGCTCACAGTAACTCGAACTAAGAACATAAAAAATAGGAGCAGCAGTGGGCCATACGGCCCCTCGAGCCTGCTCCACCATTCAATAAGATCATGGCTGATCTTCTACCTCATCTCCACTTTCCCGCATTATCTCCATATCCCTTGATTCACTTAGTGTCCAAAATTCTATTGATCTCAGTCTTGAATATAACACAATGACCGAGTATCCACAGCCCTCTGGGGTAGAGAATTCCAAAGATTCATAACCCTCCCGAGTGAAGAAATTTCTCCTCATCTCAGTCCTAAATGGCCGACTGCTTCAGGCTTTGTTACTCCTTTTAAAGATTGTTTGGTATCCATAATAAAATCTGACGTCTGCCTATTTTTCCTTTTCCTCCTCAATTTTTAATACATTAGCAATCGTGTGTCAGTCGTGGCTCAGTGGGTAGCACGCTCACTTCTGAGTCAGAAGGTCGTGGGTTCAAGTCTCACTCCTGATGCCCGAGCACGAAATCCAGCTCGACACTGAGGGAGTGCAGCACTGTCGGAGGTGCCGTCTTTCGGATGAGGCGTTAAACCAAGGCCCCCGTCTGCCTCTCGGGTGGACGTAAAATATCCCATGGCACTATTTCGAGGAAGAGCAGGGGAGTTCTCCCCGGTGTCCTGGGCCAATGTTTATCCCTCAGCCAGCATCACTAAAACAGATTATCTGCTCATTATCACACTGCTGTTTGTGGGAGCTTGCTGTGCGCAAATTGGCTGCTATATCTCCTACATTACAACAGTGACGACACTTCAAACAAGTACTCCAACTTGGCTGTACAGCGCTTTGGGATGTCCTGAGGTCGTGAAAGGCACTATATAAATGCAAGTTTTTCTTGCTTCTTTTAAACCGTTGCCAATAAGGTAAAGCAGACAGCTTTTTAGAAGCAGCATTTAAACACAATGCTAAAGCCTAGGCCAGTGTCCCTTTGAGCTCCCAAAGTCTAATTTGCTGTTAAGTAAACACTGGCGGAGTTCTTACAGATGTCAATTGAGAGACTGCAGACACTCTGGCTCGGTCAGTTTTTTCCGACGGTTAAAATTAACCCCCAAAGTCAGCTGGTAAACTGGACTGAGAATCGAGCTCCTGTATAAAAAATATAACCAGGGAGTCACGGAGCAAATTCCCCGATACATTTAGTGACCCTCCCCCAACCCAAAACTGAAACAGGAACGATCAAGGGAGTAAGTTTACCAGCTGACTTTGGGGGTTAATTTTAACCATCAGAAAAAACTGACTGAGCCAGAGTGTCTGCAGCCTCTCGATTGACATCTGTAAGAACTCTGCCAGTGTTTACTTAACAGCAAATTAGACTTTGGGCACTCAAGGGACCACAGTTTTAATTCCGGGACTCTAAGCACACCTGTTTATTGCGGAGGGAGAAATCTTCCTCGGCCGTCTCCAATTCCTGTACGGCAGCCATTCTTCCTCCAGCCCAGGCGGGGAGGCCGAGGGTGACCTGGTTCCTCGGGGGTGCGTGCTATTGGAGCTGTTGCCCCAATCGGCTGTGGTGGATCCTCAACAGGAGACTTGAAAAAATAGGTAGTGGAAGCCGATTCATCTCTGATTCAAAACAAAATGAGAAAAAAAAGTGAAAGGACCTGGGAAATATCATCAATAAACTCTTATATACACAGAGTAAAGCTCCCTCTACCCTGTCCCATCAAACACTCCCAGGGCAGGTACAGCACGGGTTAGATACAGAGTAAATCTCCCTCTACACTGTCCCATCAAACACTCCCAGGGCAGGTATAGCACGGATTAGATACAGAGTAAAGCTCCTTCTACACTGTCCCATCAAACACTCCCAGGGCAGGTACAGCATGGGTTAGATACAGAGTAAAGCTCCTTCTACACTGTCCATCAAACACTCCCAGGGCAGGTACAGCATGGGTTAGATACAGAGTAAAGCTCCCTCTACACTGCCCACCACTGGAGCAATCCTTTGACAGCCTCTCTGGAATGGTGGCAGGGCAGTGGGCTCCTCGAACGTGTTGATGAACATTGCAAGAGGGCCGCGGCCTCCTCAGAGACACTAACCTGTGCTCGACAGCAGCGACGACAAACCCCTGGGAAGCCATCTCGATGCAGACGGCAGAGTACACGGTCCTGTGACAAGAAAAAGAACGCAACAGTGAGATGGCTGAGCTCCACGACCTTCGTCAGGGGGGGCTCTCAAGAACAATAAAAAAAAGAGGGGAGGTACAGAGACACACCTGAGGGGTGAGCGGAAGATGCAGCGCCCTTGATTCAGGAAGTGAACCCCTACAGACCAAGATCTCGCTACCACAGGGAGTAGTTGAGGCGATTAGCACAGATGCATTTAAGGGGAAGCTAGATAAACACACGAGGGAAAAAGGAATAGAAGGATATGCTGATGGGGTTAGAAAAAGTCAGGTGGGAGGAGGCTCATGTGGCGCACAAACACCGGCACAGACCAGTTGAGCCAAGTGGCCTGTTTCTGTGCTGTAAATACTCTAAGGAAAGTCCCAGTTTTGAACACCCAATGATCTCAGTCAGGGTGGCAGTAAAAATGCTTCAATTATACCAGAGAGTGGGGAAAAAGATGTGACACCTCCCACAATTGAATATTCTATTGGTACTCAAGTTGAAGTTTGAATGTGAACAATGGATACTGGATGGTAGGTGCCCGAGGTACAAAAAGCACCAATTTCTAATGAGCATACGGTGGGTAGGGGTTGGGAAAGAGAGGCTGTATTACATTGCTGTTTCATTAGAGAGCGCGAGGGGGGGGGGGGTGGGGGGGCGGGGAGCACGAGAGGGGGAGAGGGAGAAGGAGCGAGAGAGATCAGAAAGAGAAAAAGGAGAGAAAAAGAAAGTACAAACGAGAGAGAGTGTGAAAAAAAGAAACGGAAACAAGATGGATAACGCACGTCAGTGAGTCACAGAAAAAGACAGGCCCTCAGCAGACCCGGAACGCAGGCCGTGAAGCCCTATTGTGGAACTAAACGAGGAGGGGGAGTTGGGGGAAACCGACAGAGGTTCAAGTTCAGCTATGAAAACCAGTTGTTGCCGGGATCAACACTCTACCTGAAAGCCCCGAGGCCGTGAGAAAATATAATCAGCGGGTACTTCTCCATAGCTCTGAAAGGAGCATTCCATCCAACTGGGACTTCATAATAACCTAAAGGACTTAAAAATAACAGTGCATGAACATTTTACACTGATAAGATGTAGAATTAAATTTTTATTGCTCATTTCTCTTCTAGTTTTCCAAAGTATACTGGGGCCAGTGGGATGAATACTTGGGTCCGTATTAAAGTTCCATCTTAACATAGAAACATAGAAGATAGGAGCAGGAGTAGGCCATTCGGCCCTTCGAGCCTGCTCCGCCATTCAATGAGATCATGGCTGATCATCCAAATTCAGTACCCTGTCCCTGCCTTCTCCCCATATCCCTTGATCCCTTTAGCCTTAAGAAATATATCCAACTCTTTCTTGAATATATTTAATGAACTGGCCTCCACCGCCCTCTGTGGCAGAGAATTCCACAGGTTCACCACTCTCTGGTAACAAATAACAAAGGCTCAAAATGGATGATGTTTTGAGCCTAGCTGGTGATAATTTGTACGATTTTAATGAGGCTTCGAAGCCATGTTCGGGCAGCACACACGGCTGGCCCTTGTAATTTGGCCCAGATTTCTTTCCCCTGCGACTCTGGGCCAGATCTGCTGCTCTCTAGGCCTCCATTCATGGCCTACCCAACTGTTCAAATTTCCCAGACCATGCATAGTTTCTCTTTCTCTCCGCCTCTTGCTGTCCAGTGAGATAAAACTGCCCTACCTCAGCATCTGTGCTGCAAACTAATGGGCTCAGTCAGTACTGCAGGGTTGTAATTAGAATGGAACCATCAATCCTGCAGGTTTTTTACCCTTCTAACCGGTGAGGTTAGTTGCCTCAGTTCATGTGCTGCTGAAACCCTCAACCATGCCTGTGCTACCTCTGGACTCAACTATTCCAACGCTCTCTCACCTTGCACCCTCCGTAAACTTAAGCTCATCCAAAGCTCTGCGGCTCGTATCTTAACTCGCACCAAGTCCCGTTCACCCATCGCCCCCTGTGCTCACTGACCTAGTGTCTCCTGGTCTGGTAACGTCTCCATTTTAAAATTCTCATCCTGGTGTTCAAATCCCTCCATGGCCTCACCCCTCCTTATCTCCAACCTCCTTCAGCCCTACAACTCTCGAGATCTCTGCGCTCCTCCAATTCGGACCTCTTGCGTATCCCTGATTTTCACCGCTCCACCATGGGTGGCCGTACTTTCAGCTTCCGAGGCCCTAAGCCCTGGAATTCCCTCCCTAAACCTCTCCGCGCCTCTACCTCACTCTCCTCCTTTAAAACGCTCCTTAAAATCTACCTCTTTGACCAAGCTTTTGGTTACCTGTCGTAATATCTCCTTATGTGGCTCGGTGTCAAATTCTGTTTTGAGAACGCTCCAGAGAAACACCTTGGGACGTTTTACTGTGTTAACAGCCCTATACAAAAACCCAGGGCCAATAAGGGAAAGGGGGGGGGGGGGGGGGGGGGGGAAAAGCCATGGGAAAATTCCTCTCTGATCCCGCCTGAGGCGATCAAAACCATTCCAGATCGCATGGGCCATACTCATGTTGACTATAAAACCTTTTATATATTTTTTATAATAGACCCAAGTCACAATATTCCACAGTGCAGTACTCAAAGACCACAGGACATCCCAACGTGCTTCACAGACAGTGAAATACTTTTGAAGTGTAGTCACTGTTCTAATGCAGGAAACACAGCAGCCAATTTGCGCACAGCAAGGTCCCACAAACAGCAACAAGATAAATGACCAGATAACCTGTGTTTAGTGATGGTGGTTGCAGGATAAATATCGGCCAGGATACCCAGGAGAACTCCCCTGCTCTTCTTCAAATAGTGCCATGGGATCTTTCTCGTCCACCTCAGAGGGCAGACGCGGCCTCGGTTTAGCATCTCACCTGAAAGACAGCATCTCCATCAGTGCAGCGCTCCCTCAATACTCGCACTAGGAGTATCAGCCTGGATTTTGTATTCAAGTCTCTGGAGTGGGACTCGAACCCACAACCTTCTGACTCGGGCAAGAGCGCTACCCACTGAGCCACGGCGAACAACCTAAATGGGGCAATCTCAGCACAGCGCGGACATACTTGAATCCACGCCTATTTCTAGACATGGTCATTGGACCAATCAGACATGCATAGTAACTGATGACTGTTGCACCCTGAAGCGGTTCTGATGTGTCCTAGAAGTTGGACCAGTAAAGAGCGCCTTATGTACCTGCGCACGGCAGCATTATTGGCTCTCGTTCTTTGGCAATCTGACCTCCCTGTGCCCCCCACTTCGATAACCCCCGACACGCCCCCTCGACACGCCCAATCTCCCCGGCGGGCACGTCTCCCAGTTCGAGAACCTTTGCTCTACTCTTTTGGTTGTGTGTAGCCCAACATCCCGTTGGCTTTGTTGTGTCTCTCTCACCGAAGGCCAAGCTGAGTAAAGGGGCGAACCACCTCTTGCTCCTCTCCAGGTAGTCCGCAAGACCGCTGCAGTACTCGTAACGGGGAATCCACAGTGGCTGCTTTGAATCGTAGCCAGCCTCACAGGGATAATATAAACGGAAGAAACTTCCCTGAAACAAATAAAATCATTTTCCACTTAAAAAAAAGAAAGAGTTGATTGCAAGGTGAGTAAAAGACAGAAAGACCTTGCATTTATATAGCGCCTTTCACAACTTCAGGACGTCCCAAAGTGCTTCACAGCTTATTAAGCACTTTTGAAGTTTAGTTGCTGTTGTAATGTAGGAAACAGACAATTTGCGCACAGCAAGCTTCCACAAACAGCAATGTTATAATGACCAGATAATCTGTTTCTCGTGATATCGGTTGAGCATTAACATTGGCCAGGACACCGGGGAGAACTCTCCTGCTCTTCTTCGAAATAGTGCCATGGGGTTTTATGCGTCCACCTGAGGGGGCAGACGGGGCCTCAATATAATGTTACTTCAAATTAGGCCATGAAAATGGAACCAGAGGAACCTCCCCTCTCTCTGATAGCCTTCCATCAGGTCTTGTTTTGGTTAGAGATCTGACCTTTGATCTCACCCAACTAGTTTTGTTTCTCCAGTTACTATCCTGTGTGTTTTTACCATTTCAAACACACAAGATGTTAATGTGCCTGATTTCTTCCAACTGTAAAAAAAATCATCCAAGGCCCAACCATTTAAGATAGAGCAGAACTCCCTTCAGAAACTGACAAGTCAAAGCCAGCAACTTCCTTCATGTTTTTCCGCAAATGTTCTGTCAAAACCTTCAGACAGCTTGGGGATGATTTCTTAACACGTTACATTAAGATGAAGAAATGAATGTCAGGATTCAGGGCCAGCAGTGATCAGAGGGGCAGCTCCTTCTTACAAAGATTTGTCTTGTACAATGCTTCACTTTACTTTTTGATTAATTTTGGGCTCATCAATGTCAATATCCATTTTAGGCACCCAGTATCAGCATAAAATGCCAGGCAGGTACAGCACGGGTTAGATACAGAGTAAAGCTCCCTCTACACTGTCCCATCAAACACTCCCAGGGCAGGTACAGCACGGGTTAGATAGAGAGTAAAGCTCCCTCTACACTGCCCCATCAAACAATGCCAGGCAGGTACAGCATGGGTGAGATACAGAGTAAAGCTCCCTCTACACTGTCCCATCGAACACTCCCAGGGCAGGTACAGGAGGATAGATACAGAGTAAAGCTCCCTCTACACTGTCCCATCAAACACTCCCAGGGCAGGTACAGCACGGGTTAGATACAGAGTAAAGCTCCCTCTACACTGTCCCATCAAACAATGCCAGGCAGGTACAGCACAGGTTAGATACAGAGTAAAGCTCCCTCTACACTGTCCCATCAAACAATGCCAGGCAGGTACAGCACGGGTTAGATACAGAGTAAAGCTCCCTCTACACTGTCCCATCAAACACTCCCAGGGCAGGTACAGCACGGGTTAGATACAGAGTAAAGCTCCCTCTACACTGCCCCATCAAACAATGCCAGGCAGGTACAGCACGGGTTAGATACAGAGTAAAGCTCCCTCTACACTGTCCCATCAAACACTCCCAGGGAAGGTACAGCACGGGTTAAATATTGGAAGGAACATAGTTTGATGTCCGAGGCCTGAGTCGAAGATCATGTGACACAGCTGGGGAAAGAAGTTGTGGATCTGGTCTAGCAAGGCATCACGTTTGGGTTAGTCAACTCTGCCCACAGGTATTGCAAGAGCAAAGCCTGAATCTGCTTACATAGCGCACATATCCACTTCAGCCTTGTGACTGGCTGTCAAATGGAAATTTTCGACAACCGACATGTTTCACTTCCCTCATCAAGTTTCTCCTCCAGCCCCAAGGCTTTGACTCGTCCATTTGATTCGATCACGTCCCAGTACCTCAACCACTTGGCCACTTTTCACACGAGAATCCAAGCAGCGACTGTCAGCAGATTATACAATCCTAGGGCATTCTACCCACTCCTCTCCATGTGTCGTTTCCAGCAGGGGTCACTGGATAGCGATTGAAAGCCCTGGCTGATTTTCCCGTCCCTAACCTAGGGCACCGAGACCAATTTTACATCCCTCTGGAATCATAGAATTTTACAGCACAGAAAGAGACCATTCAGCCCATCGAGCCGGTTCCACCATGCTGGAAGAGCGATCTACTCGGTCCCATTTCTCGGCCCTTTCTCCATGCCTTTCTTCTTTTCAATTACTCCCCACCGAAGCCAGTCTTCAGCCAATTCAATTCACTCCACGTGATATCAAGAAACGGCTGAGCTCACTGGATACAGCAAAGGCTGTGGGCCCCGACAACATCCCGGCTGTCGTGCTGAAGACTTGTGCTCCAGAACTAGCCGCGCCTCTAGCCAAGTTGTTCCAGTACAGCTATTACACTGGCATCTACCCGACAATGTGGAAAACTGCCCAGGTATGTCCTGTCCACAAAAAGCAGGACAAATCCAATCTGGCCAATTACCGCCCCATCAGTCTACTCTCAATCATCAGCAAAGTGATGGAAGATGTCGACAGTGCTATCAAGCAGCACTTACTCACCAATAACCTGCTCCCTGATGCTCAGTTTGGGTTCCGCCAGGACCACTCAGCTCCAGACCTCATTACAGCCTTGGTCCAAACATGGACAAAGGAGCTGAATTCCAGAGGTGAGGTGAGAGTGACTGCCCTTGACATCAAGGCAGCATTTGACCGAGTGTGGCATCAAGGAGCCCTAGTAAAACTGAAGTCAATGGGAATCAGAGGGAAAACGCTCCACTGGCTGGAGTCATACCTAGCACAAAGGAAAATGGTTGAGGTGGTTGAACGTCAATCATCACAGCCCCAAGACATCGCTGCAGGAGTTCCTCAGGGCAGTGTCCTTGGCCCAACCATCTTCAGCTGCTTCATTAATAATCTTCCCTCCAACATAAGGTCAGAAATGGGGATGTTCGCTGATGACTGCACAGTGTTCAGTGCCATTTGCAACTCCTCAGATAATGAAGCAGTCCATGCCCGCAGCAAGACCTGGATGACATTCAGGCTTCGGCTGATAAGTGGCAGGTAACATTCACGCCACACAAGTGCCAGGCAATGACAATCTCCAACAAGCGAGCATTTAACCACCATCCCTTGACATTCAACGGCATTACCATCACCGAATCCCCCACCATCAATATCCTGGGGGGTCACAATTGACCGGAAACCTAACTGGACCAGCCACATAAAGACTGTGGCTACAAGAGCAGGTCAGAGATTGGGTATTCTGCAGCGAGTGTCTCACCTCCTTACTCCCCAAAGCCTTTCCACCATCTACAAGGCACAAGTAAGGAGTGTGATGGAATACTCTCCACTCGTCTGGATGAGTGCAGCTCCAACAACATTCAAGAAGCTCGACACCATCCAGGACAAAGCAGCCTGCTTGATTGGCACCCCATCCACCACCTTAAACATTCACTCCCTCCACCACCAGCGTACCGTGGCTGCAGTGTGTACCATCTACAAGATGCACTGCAGCAACTCACCAAGGCTTCTTCGTTAGCACCTCCCAAACCCGCGACCTCTACCACCTAGAAGGACAAGGGCAGCAGGCGCATGGGAACCCCATCACCTGCAAGTTCCCCTCCAAGTCACACCATCCTGACTTGGAAGTACATCGCCGATCCTTCATCGTCGTTGGGACAAAACCCTGGAACTCCCTCCCTAACAGCACTGTGGGAGTACCTTCACCACACGGACTGCAGCGGTTCAAGAAGGCAGCTCACCACCACCTTCTCGAAGGCAATTAGGGATGGCCAATAAATGCTGGCCTTGCCAGTGACGCCCACATCCCATGAACGAATTAAAAAAACTTATTCAGTTCATCAGGAAGTATTGTGTGATCTTCAGTGTTGAACGCTACAACCTTCCGAAACCTAGTTACCCTCGTGCTTTTTGTTTACAAACAGCTTGGTCAACATTTACTCCCACTTTTGAAGATTTGTGTATATGTGTCCTTAGGTCTCGCTCTGCTCCTCTACTTCTGATTTTTTTTATTCGCGTATATTACCTCCTTATTTCTTTCTCCCAAAATGTATTGCTTCACATTTCTCCCTCATTAGAATGCAGCCAGCTGAGATCAGGTAACCATGCACGGACAGGAACGGAAGCTAGGAATTGCTCAGTCTGGACAGTTTGGTACCACAATGGTCAAAGCATTCAGCAACGGAACTCAGCGATTTAATTTACATAGAATACACCGAGTCATCAGCCAACACAAAATGGCCTGTTCAGCATAACTTGCCAAGACAGCGAGCTTGCAAACCTCAGAGCCACAGGTTACAAACCCAAACTCTCAGCCCCACTGCCTTGTTCCAAGGGATGACTTGTTACATCGCGTCTGTAGTCTACCTGAATCACACATCACTCTTACCTGTCCAGGTACAGCAACACACTTGGAAAAACAATTTCACTGGCAAAGATTATGCAGTTTTTCAGTTTAGTGCTTATAAGGCAGGAAGTAGAATGGGGCTAGTGGTTCCACCAACAACTCAAAACTGCATCCCTTTTTGCTCCTCGAAAGGACGGCACAAGGAAGCGAGTGCACTGGCTGGGGCATTTTGAGCCCTACAGACCATCTGTGTTGTGCTGAGTTAGTCGGGCACTGATGGTGCTGAAATGGGCCTCAGCACTACTGGGCTGGGGGAAAGGGGTGAGAAATTAAACCAGGTACCTCAGTCCCGCTCACTGTCCCACGGCGCCTACTGGAAAATGCACACGTGCGGGCGTCAAATGATGAAAAGCCTTGCCGAGATAACTCCCACAGTCAAATAGCTCGTTGTCAGGGGTCATGGGTGAAGAATGGCCACATTGGACGAGGATCAGAAGGCTACGTCATCTGTAGGATCTCATTCCAATAGCTCCCCCTTCAGGGGAGCAGGGGGTAAAAACTGGTCGGAGAAAGGGCCCTGCCCAGCCGTACCACCATTTTATTGTGTTTCCGTCCCATCGGGTGCTGCCCTCCACCAAGAGATCAAGGCCTTGGACCCTGCTGCTACCAATCCCTCAGTAGGGGCTGGATGGATGCAGGGTCCATTATTCGCTCGTGGATTTTCACTCAAAGAGGAAGAATGCTAACAGCCCCATTAGGAACCGATCTCACACGCGGGCAAAGGACGAGAACCGTGCATCTCACATCTGTGCAGCATGGCAGAGTACTGCTACACAGGGCGGGGCACCCACTAGGTACCTGGTCCTGGTCACCCAATACAGAAACTACAAGCGTTTTCACATAGTGTGACAAATCCCAACAAATCCTAAGGGTCATCACTGACCAGAAACTCAAATGAACCAGTCACATAAATGCCGTGGCTACAAGAGCAGGTCAGAGGCTGGGTATTCTGCGGCGAATGACTCACCTCCTGACTCCACAAAGCCTTTCCACCACCTACAAGGCACAAGTCAGGAGTGTGATGCGATACTCTCCACTTGCCTGGGTGGGTGCAGCTACAACAATATTCAAGAAGTTCAACAACATCCAGGACAAAGCAACCCCATCCGCTACCTTAAACATCCACTCCCTCCACCATCTACAAGGTGCACTGCAGCAACTCACTAAGGCTTCTTGGACAGCACCTCCTAAACCCACAACCTCCACCACCTTGAACAACAAGGGCAGCAGGTGCATGGAAACACCATCACCTCCAAGTTCCCTTCCAAGTCACACACTAACCGGACTTGGACATGGAAATATATCGCCGTTCCTTCATCATCGTTGGGTCAAAATCCTGGAAACCCCTACAACAGCACTGTGGGAGCACCTTCACCACACATACTGCAGCGTTCAAGGCAGCGGCTCACCACCACCTGCTCAAGGGCACCTAGGGATGAGCAATAAATGCCAGTCTTGCCCACATCCCGAGAATGAATAAAAAATGATTCTCATGAATTTCTCTACTTGTGCACACACTTGTGCTGCCAGAGTACCACAACGGAAAGCCTCGAGGGCAGTGAAAGCACCAGCTTCTTGGCTGATAACGCATTTATTATACAAAAGCACAATTCCCACAAATATTTATTAATTTTAATCCCCCGCTCAAACATAGGGCTCCACCTTACCTGCCTCGTGTGATCAGCCATGATGTCTGCGCAGCCCACTTTATGGGGTCCTTTCGCAGTAGGCAGTTCCAGCGATTGCCTGCTCCCCATGATCCAGTAGCGTTGGATGCACTCCCTAGCATGCACTGAACAACAATAAAAAAAGTTTTATTGTTTCCCCTCGTTGCTCAACGGTTGTAAATAACTACGACAGAGAGATTAAACAATTCCAGACACGGATGCCAAGCTTTTTCCTATCCTGTGACACAATCACAACATATAATTCTGTCCCTGTCCACCAACAAAAGGTTTTGAAAGCCCTTGTGAACCCAGTCATCTGAAGGGTTGGGAGTGCAGCTTCTAACAGCTCCCTTGCACTCCTGAAGTACAGCAGTAGAATGCTTGCCAAACTCTTCTCCTTCTCCTCCTCTCCCCCCCCCCCCCCCCCACCACTACTTCCCTTTACTTTCTTCCTTAATTTATGACCATGGTCATTGCTCCTCTAAACTGTCATCTCTAGTTCCTCCAAATCTTTGAATACAACCCGAAGCAGTCTCGTCAATTTGCTCGCCTCCTCCCAGAGGCATTGATCCCTTGCTTGGGTAGACTCTCCACAGGCACCGCTTGTCTACCAGTACCGTGTTTAACATGCAAGTTTACACAGCAAAGGTCAGCAGGATATTCTACTGTGGGAGGAATCAAAGTTGAGCCCAATCCTAGTGTGTACACACACACACACACACACTTTTTAGATCAGCTAACTTAACACAAACCAGGAATCAAACCTGGATAAAGTCACCATTGGGCCAAGCGAGAGTTTGAATACAATGCAAGGCACACCTTCATTCACTCAGCAGATATTCTTTATCCCAGATGTGGAGTCTTCACCCTAAAAATAATTTCAGCTCTCCTATCTCCCTCCTAGGGCAAAGCCTTGCACCAGACATCGCTGGATTTCACAGCTTCTTTGGTTCTCTACAATACATCCCTTCTCTTGGTGAATAAAATGACAATGCTTGTTTTGTTAATTGTACTCCTCTTAGAATCGTTCAATATACAGCGCAGAAATAGGGCATTTGTCTCACCGTGTCTCCGCAGGAGCTATCCACTTGGACCCAGTCCCCACACCCTGCTAAGTTTTTTCTTTTTAAAATATTTATCTACTTCCCCAAATTCAGCTCCCAGCACCATTGTTCCTGGTCAGGCATTTCCCACCCCAACAACCGTGTGTGTGAAAATATTTCTCTTAAAGGAGGAATGAATTTGCATTTCTATAGCGCCTTTCATGGCCTTAGGATGACCCAAAGCGCTTTACAGCCAATGAAGTACTTTTTTGAAGTGTCGTCACTGTTGTAATGACGGAAACGCGGCAGCCAATTTGCGCACAGCAAGCTCCCACAAACAGCAATGTGATAAATGACCGGATAATCTGTTTTTAGTGATGTTGGTAGAGGGAGACTCACTCCTAGCGTGCGCTCACTCGGAGGTCGAACTCCAAACCATAGTCAACACCTTCACCGAAGCGTACGAGAGCATGGGCCTTACACTAAACATCAAGGTCCTCTACCAACCTGCCCCCACCACACAGTGCTGCCCCCCCGATTATCAAAATCCACAACAAGGCCTTGGACAACGTGGACCACTTTCCATACCTCGGGAGCCTACTGTCAACAAGGGCAGACGTCAACGACGAAGTCCAACACCGCCTTCAGTGTGCCAGGCAGCCTTCGGTCGCCTGAGGAAGAGTGTGTTTGAAGACCAGGACCTCAAACCCGGCACTAAGCTCATGGTCTACAGGGCAGCAGTGATACCTGCCCTGCCGTATGCCTCAGAGACATGGACCAGGTACAGCAGGCACCTCAAAGCACTGGAGAGGTACCACCAACGCTGCCGCCGCAAGATCCTGCAAACCCATTGGCAGGATAGGCGCACCGTCAGTGTTCTTGCTCAGGCCAACATCGAAGCTTTGACCACGCTCAATCAGCTCCGATGGACGGGTCACATTGTCTGCATGCCCGATACGAGACTCCCAAAACAAGCGCTCTACCTAGAGCTCCGGCACGGCAAGAGAGCCCCAGGTGGGCAGAGGAAACGCTTCAAGGACACCCTCAAAGCCTCCTTGAAAAAGTGTAACATCCCCACCGACACCTGGGAATCCCTGGCCCAAGACCGCACAAAGTGGAGGAGAAGCATCCGGGAAGGCGCTTGAGTCTCTTCGCCGGGAGCAAGCGGAAGCCAAGCGCAGGCAGCGCAAGGAGCGCATGTCAATCCAAGCACCCCACCCACCGGTCCCTTCAACCACCGTCTGCCCCGCCTGTGACAGAGACTGTAGGTCCCGTATTGGACTCATCAGTCACCTGAGAACTCATTTTTAATGTGGAAGCAAGTCATCCTCGGTTCCGAGGGACTGCCTAAGAAGGAGAAATATTGGCCCCAGGATACCAGGGAAAACTCACCCTGCTCCTCTTCGAAATAGTGCTGCGGGATCTTTAACATCCAACCGATAGACGGTACCTCGGACAGTGCATCCCTCAGTACTACACTGGGAGTGCCAGCCTAGATTGTGTGCTCAAGTCTCTGGCGTGGGACTTGACCCCATCACCTTCTGACTCTGAGGCGACAGTGCGACCAATTTCTCCCTTCAGTCTCCAGGCGTTCTGTTCTTGGTTCCTGTGCTGGGGATATTTACCGCATCAAACCCAGAAGACCAAATCGTGGCAGCAAAACAAACTTGCTCCTTTATTTTGGAGAGTTTGCTCTCCAATTGGCGTAACGGTCACATGGAGTTATAAAGTGCGGAGCTGACACTCAGTACAGGAGGGAAAGCACTGAACAAAATCCCAACAGGTGGATTGTTGATGCACCAGTAAATTGGCAGAGAAAAGACAATGTTCAGCGAGTTCTCAGCACGCTGCAGGAATGTTTCATTCAGTTGGCTGCAGTCGATGTTTTAACCACGACACGACCCAATGAAACAGCAGCACGCAGGGACCCGCTGCTGACACTGAAGAACAGAATCTTTTTGAGACAATACAAAATATATTTGACAATTTAAAAAAAGCCAAGATTAACATTAAGGGGATACGAGTGTGGGCAACAGTCAGCTTCTCACATTTGTAAACTCTTTTAAACGAGGCACCGTCACCACAATAGCGCAACGTAACATGCTCATAACGCAAAGAAATGCTTTCGAGACAAAGAATATCAGTGCTTCGAAACAACAGCGATAAAGAAAACATTTGCCCAGTACCTCTTAGAACTATTCACTCGAGTGGAGGGTAAAGCGGCAACAAAGGCTGGGCTGAATGGCCTGTCTCCATGTTGCAACTTCTGTGTGTGTATCTCTGTATGGACTGTACTGGCTTTAAAGGGCAGCATAAGTATAAACACACACGGTAAAACAAATTTGTTTTTTTGGCTTGGATACAAAGACCCATTGCATAATACTTGTCACAATGAGCAACATACAAATAAAGCAATGATGCGTGTAAACACTATACTCTTGCATCAAACATTCCCTCCACTCTTCCGAGTCTGGACTATGAGTGCTCCCCTTCCCTCATCTCCCTTCTCCTTCTCCTCCTCTACTTTCCCATTCCCTCTCACTTCTCCTCCCCTCCTCCATCCTACCTTCCCCCTCTCTCCTCTCCCTTCCACTCCCCTGCCCAACCCTCCTCTCCCCTCCTCCTTCCCTTCTCGTCTACTCTTCCTTCTCCCTTCCTCAGTAGCAGTCTTCAGTTATTGTTTGTTTGCAAACAACCAGAAACCCTTTGGCCAAACATATCCTTGCTGAAGTCACTGCCCCCTCAAAAACAGAGAGGGCAAAAAAACAAGGGGCACCGTGGTCAAATATGTGAGAGAAACATATTCAAATAATATTTAGCTTGTTAAAGTTTCCCCCAACTTCATAAATCTTCAGCCAACTTTTCCCAAAGTTAACTTTTTGTTGCTCGGAACCCCTCCTCCTGCCTTGTTGTTGCTGCTGCCCTTTTCCCACCATCTGGCACCCGACTCTCCGCTTACCTACAATCTGCTGATGCATCAGACTTGTCACCGCAACCGCGGCGCTTCCTCGATCCGGGCTGAACGGCCCTGGCCGCGCGGGGCGCGTCGGGAGTTATAGTTTCCCAACCCGCCGCCTCGCTCTGGCCACAGTGCGCGGGGGACTACAACTCCCACAGCACATCGCGCCCTCACCGCAGGGGCCAGCCACTGAATGAGTGGGAAAGGAGCTGTAACCGCGCCCTCTATAGGCACGGTACGGGAACTGCCTGCTCCCCTATTGTGTTTCTTTTTTGCAATTTATAAGTTTACTTTTTACAGGGGAAAAAAAAGCACGATTAAGATCATAAAGGATGCTTAGGAGACAAATTACGTAGCATTACATAGAATGTGCAGCACGGAAACAGCCCAGCACCCGGTGTTTATGCTTCACACTAACCTCCTCCCACACTTCTTCATCTAACCTTCTAAAGATAAGAGCACCAAATCCTAACCAATAGACCACCAGAATGCACCACATAAAATGGTACTGAACCATACCTGGGGAAGGCCCCAGGTTGGATGCTCTGTCTGCGTTAAGTTAGCTTCTCTCAGCTTGAGCAACTCTATACAACAGTAGGGAATTGACCTCAGGACCGTCCGGCTGGAGAGGTGGAGTGACCAGCCAGGGCTCCCACTCCTGACCACTATTTCCGATGACCCCATTCCAAAGTGTACATGAATGGTCGTCAGGAATTGGCTTCGGCCGTGATTCCTCCCTGTGTTCACTGACACTCATTGTCCAGGCATACACACGAGGGCCACTTGGGTGCGGCGATGGAGGGAAAGTGGCATCTCCAGAGCCAAACAGCAGCAACAAAACTGGAGAGTAAAAAGAATTACATAAAGGAGAGACTACCAGGATGGTAGGACACAAACTAGATGGACCTTGGTCTTTTTATCGTCTAGCAATTCCTATGTTCAATACAATTCAACAAGTAAATGTAGCTTTTAAAAGTGCTGAATTAATTTGTCCGTGGCTCCACAAACCACTCTGGGTACAAGTACGATGGCAAAATACTGCGGATGCTGGAAATCCGAAATAACAACAGAAAACGCTGGAAAAACTCAGCAGGCCAGGCAACATCCATTGAGAGAGAAATAGAGTCAACGTTTCAGGTCGAAACCCTTCGTCAGAACTGAGAGAAAAGGCAGGAAATGAAACAAAAGGCAGTTTTGAATATCTCTTAATGTCCCTTCTTTCATCCCCTCCCCCATTTCCCAGCCCCCAAACTGCCTTTTGTTTCATTTCCTGCCTTTTCCCTCAGTTCTGTAGAAGGGTTTTGACCCGAAACATTGACTCTGTTTCTCTCTCCACGGATGTTGCCTGGCCTGCTGAGTTTGTCCAGCGTTTTCTGTTGTTAATCTGGGTCCAGGTATATTGTGTATCAGTAAAATAGGTTTATTAAGCATTAAACATCCTGTACAGAGAAAGTAATACTTAACAAGATGATAGTCGCAGTCTGTTCGTTGAACCCCAGCGTTCCTTCCGAGTGACTGTGGTGCAGTCTCTTTCTTCTCTTGCTGTGTTCTGGTGACTGAAGCTTCTCATCATCTGGTTGCGCGTTGCCTTCAGTGTTCAATAGCTGTTCATTTATACATTTTTTCCCCTCCATTTTGCTTATGTGGCAGTTAGTAAGCAAGCTACCCTTATCCGAGAACAACCTTCACACTAAGTTCTCACAGATGTCTTTTTGCTTTTTAATCAGCTCTTTGTTTAGACCCCTATCTTCTTTTGCAATGTTGCTGAATTTCTTGTTCCCCACTATCTCCTTGTTTACTTAACAGACCATTTTACAAGGTAGGGGGTGGTATCAAACAAGAAATTGGAGATGCATGTAACAAGGGTACTACAGACTTTAATCTACATATAGACTGGCCAAATCAAATTAGCAATAATACTGTGGAGGATGAATTCCTGGAGTGTGTACGAGATGGTTTTTTAAACCAGTACGTTGAGGAGCCAACTAGGGAACATGCTATCCTAGATTGGGTATTGTGTAATGAGAAGGGTTAATTCATAATCTTGTTGTGCGGGGTCCTTTAGGGAAGAGTAACGATAACATGATAGAATTCTTCATTAAAATGGAAAGTGAAGAAGTCTAATCCAAAACTAGGGTCCTAAATCTAAACAAAGGAAACTACAAAGGTATGAGGAGTGAGTTGGCTATGATAGATTGAGGAGCTTCATTAAAAGGCATGATGGTGGATAGGCAATGGCTAACATTTAAGGAACAAATGCATCAATTGCAACAGTTATACATTCCTTTATGGCGCAAAAACACAAAAGGAAAAGCGGCCCAACCATGGCTAACAAAAGAAATTAAGCATAGTATTAGATCCAAAGAGGAGTCACATAAAGTTGCCAGAAAAAGTAGCAAGCCTGAGGATTGGGAGCAGGTTAGAGTTCAGCAAAAAAGGACCAAGAGATTGATTAAGAGGGGAAAAATAGAGTCTGAGAGTAAACTTGCAAGGAACATAAAAGCAGACTGTAAAAGCTTCTACAAGTATGTGAAAAGAAAAAGATTAGTGAAGACAAATGTAGATCCCGTACAGTCAGAAACGGGAGAATTTATAATGGGGAACAAGGAAATGGTGAGCAATTAAACAAATACTTTGGTTCTGTCTTCACAGAAGAGGACACAAATAACTTCCCAGAAATGCTAGGGAACCAAAGGTCTAGTGAGAAGGATGAATTAAAGGAAATTAGTATTATTTAAAAAATAGTGCTGGAGAAATTAACGTGACTGAAAGCTGATAAATCCCCAGGGCCTGATAATCTGCATCCCAGAGTATTAAAAAAGGTAGCCATGGAAATAGTGGATGCATTGGTTGTCATCTTCCAAAATTCTATAGATTATGGAACAGTTCCTGCAGATTGGAGGATGGCAAATGTAACCCCACTATTTAAAAAAGGAGGGAGAGAGAAAACAGGGAACTACGGACCGGTTAGCCTAACATCAGTAATCAAATCAAATCAACTTTTATTGTCATTGTTAGTGCACAAGTGCAATACAACGAAATGTAGGCTTGCGGCTCCCGAGAGTGTACATTTAGATTAAGACATTTAAACATTCAACATACATTTGGCTTGTAATACATTAACATAAACATAAACATAATAAAGTGCATTGGCAGATGTGCAGGCTTTAGAGTTTATTTGTGGAGTTCAGTAGGATGACAGCCCTGGGAAAGAAGCTGTTCCTAAATCTGGTCGTTCGGGTGCGAATGCATCTGTAGCGTCTCCCAGATGGCAGGAGGGCGAACAGACTGTGGCTGGGGTGGGTAGGGTCTTTGATGATGGACCGTGACCTCCGTAAACAGCGTTTCTGGTATATGTGCTCTATGGTCGGTAGCCGGGTGCCGGTAATGCGTTGGGCAGTTTTGACTACCCGCTGCAGGGCTTTCCGGTCATAGTAGCTACAGCTGCCATACCATACTGTGATACAGTTTGTCAGGATGCTCTCTATTGTGCAGCGGTAAAAGTTAGAGAGGATCAGGGGTGACAGGTTACATCCCTTCAGCCTCCTTAGGAAATATAGGCGCTGCTGGGCCTTCTTCACCAGAGAGGAGGTATTGAGGGACCAGGAGAGGTCTTCCGTGATGTGGACTCCAAGGAACTTAAAGCTGTCCACCCTTTCCACCACAGCCCCATTGATGTGGATGGGGGTGTGACTTCCGTCTTTAGACTTCCTGAAGTCTAGGGAAAATGCTAGAGTCTATTATAAAGGATGTGATAACAGGACACTTAGAAAATATCAACAGGTTTAGACAAAGTCAACATGTAAGTATGAAAGTGAAATCGTGTTTGACAAACCTACTGGAGTTTTTTGAGGATGTAACTGGTAGAATAGATAAGGGAGAACCAGTGGATGTGGTGTAATTGGATTTTCAGAAGGCCTTTGATAAAGTCCCACATAAGAAGTTAGTATGCAAAATTAAAGCACATGGGATTGGGGGATTGAAAATTGGTTAACAGACAGGAAACAGAGAGTATTAATAAATGGGTCTTTTTCAGGGTGGCAGGCGGTGACTAGTGCGGTACCGCAGGGATCAGTGCTTGGGTCCCAGCTATTCACAATATATATCAATGATTTGGATGAGGGAACCAAATGTAATATTTCCAAGTTTGCTGATGACACGAAACTAGGTGGGATTGTGTATTGTGAGGAGGATGCAAAGAGGCTTTAAGGTGATTTAGACAAGTTGAGTAAGTGGGCAAATACATGGCAGATGCAGTATAATGTGGATAAATGTGAAGATATCCACTTTGGTAGGAAAAACAGAAAGGCAGAGTATTATTTAAATGGTGATAGATTGGGAAATGTTGATGTACAAAGGGACCTGGGTGTCCTTGTACACCAGTCACTGAAAGCAAACATGCAGGTGCAGCAAGCAGTTAGGAAGGCAAATGGTATGTTGGCCTTCATTGCAAGAGGATTTGCGTACAGGAGCAAGGATGTCTTACTACAGGGCCTTGGTGAGACCACACCTGGAGTACTGTGTGCAGTTTTGGTCACCTTATCTAAGAAAGGATATACTTGCCATAGAGGGAGTGCAGCGAAGGTTCACCAGACTGATTCCTGGGATGGCAGGACTGTGTTATGAGGAGAGATTGGGTCGACTAGGCCTGTATTCACTAGAGTTTTGAAGAATGAGAGGGGATCTCATTGAAACGTATAAAATTCTGACAGGGCTAGACAGACTGGATGCAGGGAGGATGTTTCCCATGGCTGGAGGGTCTAGAATGAGGGGTCACAGTCTTAGGATACGGGGTAGGACATTTAGGACTGAGATGAGGAGAAATTTCTTCACTCAGAATTCTCTACCACAGAAGATTGTGGAGGCCAAGTCACTGAATATATTTAAGAAGGAGATGGATAGATTTCTAGACACAAAAGGCATCAAGGGGTATGGGGAGAGAGCGGGAATATGGTATTGAGATAGAGGATCAGCCATGATCATAATGAATGGCGGAGCAGGCTCGAAGGGCCGAATGGCCTACTCCTGCTCCTATTTTCTATGTTTCTATGTTTACAGAATTACATCAATTTCTAACAGAGTTTAGTCAGGTTGGCATAATTCCCATCCTGCTTTGCTTCTCAGCCATTCGCCATTTTATACAGGCTCTTTAGGTTTTTAACATACAATTTCACATATTATAGTTATTTAATAATGGTTACAAAATCTTAACAATGTTTACTAAATCCTACAGGTACATTCTATCCTACAGACCCCTACCTTGAGGGCGAGGCATTTGGCCGACCCCTCAAAACTAAAATCTTACATATGGGTTTGTTCTCCCACATTTATGTAACTCTAAGATATTTAAACGCGATCAGGTTTTGTACATCAGGTAGCAGGTGTAAACTAGTAAGCATATCAGTACTACGAGTTGGGTGATGACCAGTACATGGGAAATTATCCTAATCCAAGGAGGAATTTCCATGTTTGTCCCTATGTCCCACCAGTGTGTTTGATCTTCGATACCTGGAATTTCCTTGGCTATGGCTTTATTCCCTTGCACCAGTGTATAATAATGGCGTTGGGAGGTGCTCACTTGATTTATTAATTCAGTTAAGGCTTCAGGTAGCTCAGGGATATCATCTTCTAGGTTTATATTTAAATCATCTTCTATTTGTAATACCTGCTGGACATGTGATGCTATTGCAAGGAGAATCCTTCCTCCTATTACCATAGTCTCAGCAGGTGTGATACAGTAGGTCCCTGGGGTTATTGAACATTCAAGTGTTCCGTGATTATAAGAGTTTTCTAAAGTGGTAAAACAATACCTTGTTGGAGTCGATCCAACTGTCGTCCCAGAGGCTGGCCCGGAGCGCGGCCTTCATGGAGCGATGAAACCGTTCGCACAGTCCGTTAGCCTGAGGGTGGTATGCTGTGGTGCGGTGGAGTCTCAACCCGAGGCCTCGGGCGACAGCGTTCCAGAGCTCCGACATGAACTGGGGCCCCCGGTCGGAGGAAATGTCAGATGGGGCGCCGAACCGGGCGACCCAAGTGCTGATGAACACCCGAGCCACATCGGCGGATGTCGTTGAAGACAGCGGGACGGCTTCCGGCCATCGGGTGGTTCTGTCGACCATTGTGAGGAGGTGGGCGGCAGGGGCCCCACCAGGTCCATGTTAACATGGTCGAACCGCCTCTCGGGCACCGCGAAAAGCGCCAACGGGGCCTTAGTATGGCGATGCACTTTCGAGCGTTGGCATACCACACAGGTGCTGGCCCAGTCGCGAACGTCCTTCCTGAGCCCGTGCCAGACGAACTTAGCCGCCACCAGCTTCTGTGACGGCTTCCTGCCCGGGTGGGAAATATTATGGACGGCGTCGAAAACTTGCCGTCTCCACCCGTCGGGCACGACAGGACGTGGCTGCCCAACGGAGACGTCGCACAGGAGTGTGGTGCTGGCATTGTTGAACACGACGTCCGCTAGTTGAAGGCCCGTGACCACCGTCCTGTAGGCCTGGACGTCCGGGTCGGAGGCCTGGTCGGCCGCAATGCGGGTGTAGTTGATGCCGAGGTGTACGGCGCTGGTGATGGCTCGGGAGAGACAGTCAGCGACGGGGTTGTCTTTCCCAGCCACATGCTGGATGTCCGTTGTAAACTCTGAGATGAAGGCCAGCTGACGTTGCTGACGGGCCGACCACGGCTCGGAAGCTTTGGCCATGGCGAAGGTCAACAGTTTGTGGTCCACGAACGCTGTGAACGGGCGAGCCTCCAGTAGGAAACGGAAGTGTTGGACGGCGAGGTAGAGGCCGAGAAGCTCGCGATCGAAGGTGCTGTACTTCCGCTCATTGGGGCGGAGCTGCCGGCTGAAGAAGGTGAGCGGCTGCCAGGTGCCGTTGACCACTGTTCGTGGACGGCGCCGACCGCATAGTCTGAGGCGTCGGTGGTGAGAGCGATCGGCGCATCAGGTAACGGATGCACCAGCATGGTCGCGTTAGCCAGGGCCCTTTTCGTGTCCGTGAAAGAATTGGCCATCTCCTTGGACCATTCGACGGCGAGCTTGTCGGGCTTGCCTTTGAGGGCCTCGTAAAGGGGCCGCATAAGCTGGGCTGCTCGGGGGACGAAGCGATGGTAAAAGTTCACCATGCCCAAAAACTCCTGCAGGGCCTTCATGGTGAGGGGTCGCAGGAAGTCCATCACGGCCTCCACTTTCGATGGCAGTGGCACCGCCCCGTCCTTCGTGATGCAGTGCCCGAGAAAGTCGATCGAGGACAGCCCGAACTGGCACTTGGCCGGGTTGACGATTAGGTCGTGCTGGCTGAGGCGTTGGAAGAGAGTCCGAAGGTGCGACACGTGCTCCGTCCTGGAGGCGCTGGTGATGAGGATGTCGTCCAGGTATACGAACAGGAATGTCAGGTCCCGTAACACGGTGTCCATTAGGCGTTGAAAAGCCTGGGCGACGTTTTTGAGGCCGAATGGCATGCGGAGGAATTCGAACAGCCCGAACGGGGTGATCACCGCGGTTTTCAGGACGTCCTGCAGCCGGACAGGGACCTGGTGGTAACCCTGGACGAGGTCCACTTTCAAGAATACCACTTTCCCGGCCAGGCGGGTGGAAAAGTCCTGGATGTGTGGAATCGGGTAGCGGTCGGGGGTCGTAGCGTCGTTGAGGCGCCGGTAATCGCCGCACGGGCGCCACCCGCCGCCTGGTTTCAGAGCGATGTGGAGGGGCGAGGCCCACGGACTGTTCGATTGGCGGATGATGCCGAGGCGCTCCATGGTGTCGAACTCGGCTTTAGCGATGGCGAGTTTCCCCGGGTCGAGGCGCCGAGCATGGGCGTAGACGGGATGGACCGGTGGTCGAGATGTGGTGTTCAACCCCGTGTTTGGTGGCGGCGGACGAGAACGTGGGCTTCGTGAGGTCCGGGAACTCGGCGAGGAGGCGGGAAAACTCATCGGAGGCCGAGAGTGCGCTGGACAACTTCGTCATGCTGGACCTGCTGAGGGAACACGGGAGTGAGCTGAAAGTCTCAGCGTTGATGAGACGTCAGTTCTTGACATCCACCAAAAGGCCATTGGCGCAGAGGAAGTCAGTGCTGAGAAGGGGGGTGGACACTTTTGCCGTGACAAAGTCCCAGGTGAACTGCTGCCCGCCAAAACAAAGCGCCACGCTCCGTTTCCCGAAGGTGCGGATGGAACTGCCATTGGCGGCTTCGAGGACGGGGCCGTGGTTCCCCCCTTGCATGTCTGTGGTTGACGCGGGCAGGACGCTCACCTGGGCACCCGTGTCGCAAAGAAAACGACGTCCGGAGTCGGTGTCCGTAATAAATAACAAACTGCCTGAACGGCCGACAGCCATAGCAGCCGACGAGTGGTCTTTTGTTTGTTTCGACGCGGGAAAACTGCACGGGGGCCGGCACTTCCTGGCTTTGGGGCCAAGCTGCGCGTGGTAGAAGCAGAGGCTTGGGGGCTGCCGCAGTTGGGCTGTATTGGTGGGGGCAGGGCTCCGCGTGGCCGCGCAGTACTGTTGCCCGGCGGAGAAAAATTTGTCGGCCTCCTTGGCCAGGTCGCGGAAATCGGTAATGGAAGAGTTGGCTAAAGCCGACCGTACCTGACCTGGCAGCTGTTGAAGGAACAGTTCCTTGAAGAGGAAGCACAGCCTGTGTGTGCCCAGGAGGGCCAGCATGTGGTCCATCAGCTCCGAGGGCTTGGAGTCGCCAAGCCCGGGTAGAGAGAGAAGCCGGCGTGCGCGCTCGGCTTCGGTGAGTCCAAAAGTTTCTAAGAGGTGCGTTTTCAGCGTTTCGAATTTGTTGAGCTCCAGGGGATTCTCGAGCAGGCTCACGACTCTGGCCGCGGTGGAGCTGCCAAGAGCAGAGACGATGTAGTAGTACCTCGTGTCGTCTGCGGTGATGTCCCAGAGTGCAAATTGAGCCTCGGCCTGGGCGAACCAAGCGGCAGCCTGTCGTTCCCAAAACTCGGGTAATTTGATGGAAACGGCGTTCGTTGCCATTTCGAATGCGGTCTTTGGAACCGTCCAAAAGAGCAGCGGGGTCACCAATGTTGGAGTCGCTAGAAATCAACAGGCTCTGAGACTTTTGTTGCAGCAAAGGCAAAACGCGTGTTACCTTATTCACCCTCCATGAGGACTGAGGTTCTCAGCCTCGTTGCAGGGCTATGACGTCATCATGCTACCGACGCTCTTAAAGGGACCCTGCCCCGATAACCCAACCAAGTACGTACATATAACCACATTGGCTATACATTGTGAATTGTGTTATTGTCCCTATGTGGTCTCCGCCACAACCTCCCTTTTCATATGTAGGCTGTTCTAGTTCTTACATCTGAAGGACCTGTCAGTTCCATAGTACAGTTCAACCTTTCTTCATTCCAACCATACCCACAGGTGTCCTTTGAATGATCGTACAAACTGTATGGGCAAACAAGGGCATCCTCATTTGTACTACATCCTTGTAGGTTTGGTTCAATCCATGTTAGTTTTTCTAGCTGTACTAACCCTTGTGGTGCCGTGAGAAATCGGTTAATGGTATTTCCTTTTACTACTCCTATATTCTCTATTCTAAATAGGGGGTTGGGCCTGCTTCGATTCATTAAACTAGGAATTTGTAGCATTAGTCCCATCAACCTTTGACTCCCTACCTCGTGGCATTCGTGTTTGACGGGGTGGATCCTAATGAAACTTCTGATCTTACACAGTTCTGCATCATCATAATAGAACTTGCATTTATATAGCGCTTCTCGTGACCTCATGATGTCCCAAAGCGCTTTACAGCCCGTGAAGTAGCTTTGAAGGGTAGTTACTGTTGTAATGTAGTGGAGGAATCCAAAACAAAGGGCCACAATCTTAAAAGTGAAATCAGGGTGGATTTTTTTTCAACCTGTATCTTCAGAAGAGGAAGGGAGAAAGAGCGAAAGGACTAAACTAAATGTATGCCAAGTGATTAAAGTGAGCAACACGTGGAGCAATCTTAAAACTCAAAACTCTGACCTCTAATGGTCGCCAGTATCTTCCAGCAACATTCCTCCAATTTAAAATAATCCCCAGGCTGTCTCAAATGGGATAGAGTTCTGAAAAATTTCCATCAGATTCTAAAACGCCTGGAAGGCTAAACTGTCCTAATGTATTCTGCAATCATTTCTAATGTTAATAACTGCTATATTTGTCATTACACTTTCCATTAAACATTATGTTTCGCTCAAATATTTTTGATGTTAAATTTTATTTCTGTTTAATTGGGGGTTTTTGTCTTTAGTAAAACTGTCTCATTATTCCTCATTCTGCACTGAGAGAGAGGGTTTTTCATTTTTGATATCACCTCCCAGGTATCAGATAAATCAAGATTCGAATATTTTCACACGCATGCAGCCTTTAATTTTTGTTTTCATTTAAAGAAGAAGGCCTAGAAATTCAGCTGTTTGCGCCAGCCGTTAGCGCCAGATTTCCGGCGCTATCCACTTAGCGCCCGGGCACCGCCGGATCTGCGCCTACGCCGAAATTCAGCTGGGCTTTAGCGCCGGCGCAAAGTGTTAGCGCCCGCTCAGCTGCGCGCGCATCTTATGACGTCATTCCGTCGTGCAACGCCGTTTGTGCGCCCCAAACCGGAAATTCAGTGGCGCCCGGCCGATGTGGCCGTGGCGCTGCTAAGAACTGTGAAATGGAACTCAACAGAGGCCCTGTGGGATTCGGGGAGCGCTAATTAAAGGGCACATCCACTCACCCATAAAAGCCAGCCATTTCGCTGCAATGACTTGACTGGTTTGGATTTCTGCACAGAGAGCAAGGCACAGAGATTACTGATTTCGGACACCATAGGAGAGGTATTTTTGGCTTCTAGCCAGTGCTTTGACATTTGCATCCTTGTGATTTTGCTGGTTGGAACTTTGTAATGGGGGCTGCATGGGGGGCCAACCCTCAGTTCCTACATTTTGTGCGAAGGGCTCGCAGACGCTTTGAGAGAGGGCCAGGCATGCCTAGACGCAGAGGGGCCATTAGGCGTCGCCAACGTAGGCCTTACCCAGTCAGGCAATACCGGGAGCAGGTCTCATATCTCACCATGACTGCGGCGCATTGTGTTAAGAGGCTGCGCTTCAGAAGGGAGGTGGTTGAAGAGATCTGCCAGCTGCTTCATGCAGATTTGCAGCCACAGCTCATGTCCAGGGCGTCTCTCTCGGTGGAAGTGAAGGTCACGGTGGCTCTCAGCTTTTATGCAAGCGGCTCCTTCCAAGCCGCTGCTGGGGACATCGCGAACATCTCCCAGTTCGCCGCGCATCGCTGCATCCGACAGGTCACCGAAGCACTTTTCGCGAGGAGGCACCAATTCATCTCCTTCCCCATGACCCAACACAAGCAGGAGCAGCGTGCATTCGGATTTGCCAGGATCGCGGCCTTCCCCATGGTGCAGGGCGCCATTGACTGCACGCATGTGGCTATGTGGGCACCTATCCACAATGCCGAGCAATACCGCAACCGGAAGGGCTACCATTCCCTAAATGTGCAGCTGGTGTGTGACCACAGGCAGCGCATCCTAGCTGTCAATGCCCGCTTCCCAGGAAGCAGCCACGATGCCTTTATCCTGCGCCAGACTACTGTGGCTGACATGTTCCAGGCACAGCCTCCACCAAGGGGATGGCTTATCGGGGACAAGGGCTACCCTTTGTGCAGATGGCTCATGACCCCGCTCCGCGCGCCCAGGACCCCAGCGGAGCTGGCATACAACGAAAGCCATCAAGCCACAAGGAACCTAATAGAGCAAACGATAGGCGTCCTCAAGCAACGGTTCCGTTGCCTGGATCGTTCGGGCGGGTCTCTTCAGTATTCGCCGGATAGAGTCTCCCAGTTCGTCGTGGTGTGCTGCATGCTCCACAACCTGGCTATCCGCAGGACTCAGGCACTGCCACCTGACATTGCCCCACCACCTCAGGAGGACGAGCAGGAGGACCCTGAGGAGGAGGAGCACCAGGCCAGGAGGGAGCGACAAGGTCCAAGGGCCGTCCGCCGGGGGCTTATTGCTCGACACTTCTAGGCCCCCTGTCAGGGAATGGCCTGGCCCACTGAACGCAGCCGCTTCGCAAGCCCTCAGCCGGTTAACCCAACAACCACTTGAAACATGACACCTGCACATGGTGAATAAATAAACATCTTTATTTCAAAAACTCAGGGCCCTTCCCACATGGAAGAGCAAAACAGAGAAGACCCCCAAAAAACAGTAACAAACTTCTGTCACTCCCAAAACCTGGGGAGGACTAACATAACATCACCATCCAAATGGCCTTCGTCACTGGCCTAACAAAAACAAGCCCCCCCCACAACACAAAGACCCCCATAAAACCAAACCACATAATGCCCCCCAGAACAGAAGCCCCCTCATCACCCAAACCCTCGCTCAACACACTCTATTCGGTGTGGCGAGAGGGCGAGTCTGTCGACAGCCGTCTTTTGCCCCGGCCCGTCCTGCTGCTGCGCCTCAAGCTGGGCCGTGAGGCTGTGGCGAGGCTGGGGGAAGGATCCTCAGGGCGACAAGGCGTCTCGCCAGATGCCCTTGGGGGTCGGCCTACACGAGGGCGGGCCCGGGAGGGGCCGGCTGGTGGCTGCTGCAGCTGTGGGTGGCCCTCTTCACTGGCTGCAGTAGCTCCTTGCACCCTGGCTGGGGGAGTCGCAGGCTCGCCTGCACCAATGGGGACAAGGTGGGTGATGCCAGGCGCGCGCTGGGCGCCAGACACACGTGCACTCGGCCGGCCTGGCCGGGGAGCAAGCGCGCCAATCTGTTGGTCGCCAGACCGGTGTGCGGCAGCAGGGCGGCGGCTGGCCTGGCGACGCCTCCGCGCCAGTGCGAGGGTGGCAGAAGTCAGTGCCCCAACTGCACCGGCATGTCCCCGCATCTGCAGTGCCATTGTCTGCACAGCACCTCTCAGCTGGCGACTGGCGTGCTGCGCTGCCTCGAGTTGTTCGACCCCCCTCTCATGCGCTGCCACAAGGAGCTCCACCCCCCTGGCGTGCGCTGCTGCGAATAGCTCTAGGCCCCTGGCCTGGGACTGGCTGAAAGCCACCACACTTTGAGCGAGGCTTTCGATGGCGTGAGGCATCTGTGCCACCACCTCCATGATTTCGACGTGCCGGTGCTCCGACGCCGCCGACATCTCGTCCAGGAGGCGCACCTCCTGGGCGACGTCCGAGTCCGGACTGGAGGGCGCCTCCACCCTCTGGCCAGAAGGCTGGCGTGCCGCCGGAGCGTTGCCGCGTGCGGCCACGCCACTGGGACCAGGTTCTGCCCTCCCCTCCACCGCCTCCCCCCTCTGGGCAGAAGGCTGGTGTGCCGCCGGAGCCTTGCCGCGTGCGTCCATGCCACTGGGACCAGGTTCGGGGCTCCCCTCCCCCGCCTCCCCCTGGCTCTCCGGCACGCCAGACGTCTCCCCTTCATTGCCATCTCCTGGAGCGGAGGAGGGTTCCCCCGAGGTGGCGCCTTCCTGCTGCTCCTCGACGTCCTCCTCCTCCGAGGGCCTGGCTGTGTGGGCTTCAGGGAGCACCTCCTCCTCACCAGCTGAAAGCAGGAAGGCACAAGTGTAGCTTTAGAGTGAGGACAGGCCGACAGCGAGGGAGGCCGCACTGGTGCATTATGCGCATTTTTCTGCCAGTGGGGAAGGATGTAGATCTGATGCGCGAGGGCAAGGAGAGAGGTGCACCCGGTCCTGTCCTTACCAGTGGGTTCCAGTATAGGGTCGGCGTCGCCGAGCGCCACAGGCCCAATCACCGGGTGACGCAGCAGTCGGGCCACCCTCTCTTCCAGAGCCGTTAGCTCCTGGTAATCGCGAGGGCCTCCACCAGTGACACGCAGGCTCCTGGCGTTCCTCGCCAGCTTGGCCTACAAGAGAAAGGAGGGCGTCTAAGTACAGTGTGGTGCCCCGTTGCTGTGTGTGAGGCCTCCCATGGTGGAATAGCTTGCACAGTGTGGTGCCCTGTAGCTGTGTGTGAGGCCTCCCATGGTGGAATAGCTTGCACAGTGTGGTGCCCTGTTGCTGTGTGTGAGGCCTCCCATGGTGGAATAGCTTGCACAGTGTGGTGCCCCGTTGCTGTGTGTGAGGCCTCCCATGGTGGAATAGCTTGCACAGTGTGGTGCCCTGTAGCTGTGTGTGAGGCCTCCCATGGTGGAATAGCTTGCACAGTGTGGTAAGTGCAGAAAGAGCTATTGATTAACATGCAAGTGCCATTGCAGCGGCAGCAGGGCTGGGCATTAGACCTTGGATGTCCCTTTGGCCCTAATGGGAGGTGCACATGCAAGGATGAGGGGGACATTGGAAAGGGTACTCACCTTGACCAGCCGACATAGGTCATTGTATTTCTTGCGGCACTGGTCCGCACTCCTGGGAACATCGGAGTTGGAGGAGACCCTCCGGGCAATTTTGGTCCACGCCTCCCTGAACTGGCTCCTGGGAGCCTTCCTGCCACTAGCCGGGCACACGACCCGTCTTCTTTTGCGCACCCCATGAAGGAGCACACCCAGCGCATGCTCAGAGAACCGCTGGGCTCTTTCACGGGCCCTCTCCATGACCTCCAGGCGTTGATATGGCACACAACCAGTCCTGAGGCCTAGTTGCAGGGCTACAGCATGCAGGGCGTGGCTGCAGTCAAAGTTGACCCTTCCCCCTTTAAGAGCTGGCCGGCGTCAGGGTGTCTGCTGACACTCACCACATGATCGCACCTGCGCTGCGCCCGGAATCGGCGTTATCAGGCTGCATCGCCGGATTAGCGCCTGAACACAGGGTTCCAACGCCTTTTGCAGCGCTCGGCCAAAAAGTTGGCCAAATCTACTGAATTTCGGCGAGCTCGCCTGCACTTTCCGGCGGCCGCTAAATTTGACGAGCGCCCGACTTTAGCGCCGCAATAGCGTCCGAACTGAATTTCTAGGCCGAAGTCTTTTCCTCAACTAATTATTTTAGTATTGAGAGGCAGAGGTGAAGAAGCCAAGGCCCAAAGCTCAGAACCCCACTGAGGCTAAAAACAGGAAGCAGTGATGAGTTGATGTGATTCTAAACCTGCAGACTGAGGGAGGAACTGAATGGGAAGTCAAGAGTTTAAACTACAGCCACTGTTTCAAATGGAACTTAGCAGCGGTAAATTTCTTCCATGTTTTGGTGAATTTCTGTGCTCTGGAACACAACTTTGAGTTAAATCATTGCAGTAGGTTTCCTGACCGTGAATGTCTAAGAAGTTATAACACTTACTTTGTTTCAAAGTCTGTCTTTAAAGTATCTGTGTGATTTTGTTTTTATTGTAAGCGCCACCCTTACAGGGATCGATATTTCTAAGTTGCGTGAACCTGTGAACCTGTTTGATTAAGTATGTCCACAGCTAAAGTAGCAGACAAAGGAACTTTACGCAAGCCACTAATTTTGTATAATGCTTTTTCGCCCCGTAAACAATCCTGAACGGTTTGTTTTAAACAGAATTGGGCTGTGTGAGCTGTACATTGGGGGTGAAATTCATCTCAGTGCACAGGTGATGTGTTCAATGTGAGTTAAAGCAGTTCTTTTCTTTAACATGCTTTATTAACTTTATTCTCTGCATTTTCCCATTGTTTGGATGCGCTAGGGTGCGCTCAAGGGATCATAGAAACATAGAAAAAAAAACATAGAAAAATAGGAGCAGGAGGAGGCCATTCAGCCCTTCGAGCCTGCTCCGCCATTTAATGTGATCATGGCTGATCCTCTATCTCAATACCATATTCCCGCTCTCTCCCCATACCCCTTGATGCCTTTTGTGTCTAGAAATCTATCTATCTCCTTCTTAAATATATTCAGTGACTTGGCCTCCACAACCTACTGTGGTAGAGAATTCCACAGGTTCACCACCCCCTGAGTGAAGAAATTTCTCTTCATCTCAGTCCTAAATGTCCTACCCCGTATCCTGAGACTGTGACCCCCTCGTTCTCAACCCCCCAGCCAGGGGAAACATCCTCCCTGCATCCAGTCTGTTTAGCCCTGTCAGAATTTTATGTTTCAATGAGATCCCCTCTCATTTTTCTAAACTCTAGTGAATACAGGCCTAGTCAACCCAATCTCTCCTTATACGACAGTCCTGCCATCCCAGGAATCAGTCTGGTGAACCTTCGCTGCACTCCCTCCATGCCAAGTTTATCCTTTCTTAAGTAAGGAGACCAAAACTGCACACAGTACTCCAGGTGTGTTCTCACCAAGGCTCTGTATAACTGTAGTAAGACATCCTTGCTCCTGTACTCAAATCCTCTTGCAATGAAGGCCAACATACCATTTGCCTTCCTAACTGCTTGCTGCACCTGCATGTTTGCTTTCAGTGACTGGTGTACAAGGACACCCAGGTCCCTCTGTATATCAGCATTTCCCAATCTATCACCATTTAAATAATACTCTGCCTTTCTGTTTTTCCTACCGAAGTGGATAACTTCACATATATCCACGTTATACTGCATCTGCCATGTATTTGCCCACTCACTCAACTTGTCTAAATCACCTTGAAGCCTCTTTGCATCCTCTTCACAACTCACAGTCCCACCAAGCTTCGTGTCATCAGCAAACTTGGAAATATTACATTTGGTTCCCTCATCCAAATCATTGATATATATTGTGCACAGCTAGGGCCCAAGCACTGATCCCTGCGGTACCCCACTAGTCACCGCCTGCCACCCCGAAAAAGACCCATTTATTAGTGCTCTCTGTTTCCTGTCTGTTAACCAATTTTCAATCCATGCCAGTATATTACCCCCAATCCCATGTGCTTTAATTTTGCACACTAACCTCTTATGTGGGACTTTATCAAAGGCCTTCTGAAAATCCAAATACACCACATCCACTGGTTCTCCCTTATCTATTCTACCAGTTACATCCTCAAAAAACTCCAGTAGGTTTGTCAAACATGATTTCCCTTTCATAAATCCATGTTGTCTTTGTCTAATCCCGTTGATATTTTCTAAGTGTCCTGTTATCACATCCTTTATAATAGACTTTAGCATTTTCCCTACTACTGATGTTAGGCTAACCGATCTGTAGTTCCCCGCTTTCTCTCTCCCTCCTTTTTTAAATAGTGGGGTTACATTTGCCACCCTCCAATCTGCAGGAACTGTTCCATAATCTATAGAATTTTGGAAGATGACAACCAATGCATCCACTGTTTCCATGGCTACCTCTTTTAGTACTCTTTGATGCAGATTATCAGGCCCTGGGGATTTATTGGCTTTCAGTACCATTAATTTCTCCAGCACTATTTTTTTACTAATACTAATTCCCTTTAATTCTTCCTTCTCACTAGACCCTTGGTTCCCTAGCATTTCTGGGAAGTTATTTGTGTCCTCTTCCGTGAAGGCAGAACCAAAGTATTTGTTTAATTGCTCGCCATTTCCTTGTTCCCCATTATAAATTCTCCCGTTTCCGACTGTAAGGGACCTACATTTGTCTTCACTAATCTTTTTCTTTTTACATACTTGTCGAAACTTTTACAGTCCGCATTATGTTCCTTGCAAGTTTACTCTTATACTATATTTTCCCCCTCTTAATCAATCTCTTGGTCCTTTTTTGCTGAACTCTAAACTGCTCCCAATCCTCAGGCTTGCTACTTTTTCTGGCAACTTTATATGACTCCTCTTTGGATCTAATACTATGCTTAATTTCTTTTGTTAGCTGTGGTTGGGCCGCTTTTCCTTTTGTGTTTTTTGCGCCATAAAGGAATGTATAACTGTTGCAATTCATGCATTTGTTCCTTATATGTTAGCCATTGCCTATCCACTGTCATGCCTTTTAATGAAGCTCCCCAATCTATCATAGCCAACTCACTCCTCATAGCATCGTAATTTCTACGCGGCATCGACCTCGGCATCGGCTACGGACACGGCAATGGCACACCCAGCCCAGTCGACCCTGCAAAGTCCTCCTCACCAACATCTGGGGACTTGTGCCAAAATTAGGAGAGCTGTCCCACAGACTAGTCAAGCAACAGCCTGACATAGTCATACCCACAGAATCATACCTTTCAGCCCAAACTCCTCCATTACCAACCCTGGGTATGTGCTGTCCCACCGGCAGGACAGACCCACCAGGGGTGGTGGCACAGTGGTATACAGTCAGGAACGAGTGGCCCTGGGAGTCCTCAACATTGATTCCGGACCCCATGAAGTCCCATGGCTTCAGGTCAAGCATGGGCAAGGAAACCTCCTGCTGATTACAACCACCGCCCTCCCTCAGCTGATGAATGAGTACTCCTCCATGTTGAACACCACTTGGAAGAAGCACTGAGAGTAGCAAGGGCACAGAATGTACTCTGGGTGGGGGACTTCAATGTCCATCACCAAGAGTGACTCAGTAGCGCCACTACTGACCGAGCTGGCCAAGTCCTGAAGGACATAGCTGCCAGTCTGGGCCTGCGACAGGTGGTGAGAGAACCAACAAGAGGGAAAAACCTACTTGACCTCGTCCTCACCAATCTATCTGTCGCAGATGCATCTGACCATGACAGTATTAGTAGCAGTGACCACCGCACAGTCATTGTGGAGACAAAGTCCCTTCTTCACACTGAGGACACCCTCCATCGTGTTGTGTGGCACTACCACCGTGCTAAACGGGATAGATTCAGAACAGGTCTAGCAGCTCAAAACTGGGCATCCATGAGGCGCTGTGGGCCATCAGCAGCAGCAGAATTATATTCCACCACAATCTGTAACCTCATGGCCCGGCATATCCCTCACTCTACCATTACCATCAGGCCAGGGGACCAACCCTGGTTCAATAAGGAGTGTAGAAGAGCATGCCAGGAGCAGCACCAGGCGTACCTAAAAATGAGGTGCCAACCTGGGGATGCTGCAACACAGGACTACATGCATGCTAAAATGCGGAAGCAGCATGCTATAGACAGGGCTAAGCGATCCCTCAATCAACGGATCAGATCAAAGCTCTGCAGTCCTGCCATATCCAGTCATGAATGGTGGTGGACCATTAAACAACTAACGGGAGGCGGAGGCTCCATGAATATCCCCATCCTTAATGATGGTGGAGCACAGCACGTGAGTGCAAAAGACAAGGCTGAAGCATTTGCAACCATCTTCAGCCAGAAGTGCCGAGTGGAAGATCCATATTGGCCTACTCCAGAGGTCCCCACCATCACAGAAGCCAGTCTTCAGCCAATTCAATTCACTCCACGTGATATCAAGAAATGGCTGAGCGCACTGGATACAGTAAAGGCTATGGGCCCCGACCGCATCCCGGCTATCGTGCTGAAGACTTGTGCTCCAGAACTAGCCGTGCCTTTAGCCAAGCTGTTCCAGTACAGCTACAACACTGGCATCGATCCGACAATGTGGAAAACTGCCCAGGTATGTCCTGTCCACAAAAAGCAGGACAAATCCAATCCGGCCAATTACCGCCCCATCAGCCTACTCTCAATCATCAGCAAAGTGATGGAAGGTGTCATCGACAGTGCTATCAAGTGGCACTTACTCACCAATAACCTGCTCACTGATGCCCAGTTTGGATTCCGCCAAGACCATTTGGCTCCCGACCTCACTACAGCCTTGGTCCAAACACGGACAAAGGAGTTGAATTCCAGTGGTGAGGTGAAAGTGACTTCCCTAGGCATCAAGGCAGCATTTGACCGAGTGTGGCATCAAGGAGCCCTAGTAAAACTGAAGTCAATGGGAATCAGGGGGAAAATGCTCCACTGGCTGGAATCATACCTAGCACAAAGGAAGATGGTTCTGGTGTTTGAAGGTCAATCATCACAGCCCCAGGACATTGTTGCAGGAGTTCCTCAGGGCAGTGTCCGAGGTCCAACCATCTTCAGCTGCTTCATCAATGACCTTCCCTCCAACATGAGGTCAGAAATGGGGATGTTCGCTGATGACTGCACAGTGTTCAGTGCCATTCACAACTCCTCAGATAATGAAGCAGTCCATGCCCGCATGCAACAAGACCTGGACGACGTTCAGGCTTGGGCTGATAAGTGGCAGGTAACATTCACGCCACAGAAGTGCCAGGCAATGACTATCTCCAACAAGTGAGAGTCTAACCACAGCCCCTTGACATTCAACGGCATTGCCATGGCCGAAACCCCCACCATCAACATCCTGGGGGGTCACCATTGACCAGAACCTTAACTGGACCATTCACATAAATACTGTGGCAACAAGAGCAGGTCAAAGGCTGGTGCCTCATCTCCTGACTCCACCATCTACAAGGCACAAGTAAAGAGTTTGATGGAATACTCTCCACTTGCCTGATTGAGTGCAGCTCCAACAACACTCAAGAAGCTCGACACCATCCAGGACAAAGCAGCCGCTTGATTGACACCCCATCCACCACCTTAAACATTAACTCCCTCCACCATCGGCGTAATATGGTTGCAGTGTGTACCATCTACAAGATGCACTGCAGCAGCTCGCCAAGGCTTCTTTGGCAGAACCTCCCAAACCCGCGACCTCTTCCACCTAGAAGGACAAGGGCAGCAGGTGCATGGGAACACCACTACCTTCATGTTTCCCTCCAAGTCACACACCACCCTGACTTAGAAGTATATCGCCGATCCTTCATCCTCGCTTGGTCAAAATCCTGAAACTTCCTACCTAACAGCACTGTGGGAGTACCTACACCACACGGACTGCAGCGGTTCAAGAAGGCGGCTCACCACCACCTTCTCAAGGGCAATTAGAGATGGGCAATAAATGCTGGCCTTGCCAGTGACGCCCACATCCCATAAACGAATAAAAAAAAAGATTTGCTATCAAAGTAGATGGCATGGGACCCAGCGCAAATTGCCCTCTGTCCAACTGATGGGTAGGGCACAAATGGCCAGAGGTGGGAGGCAGCGTGGTAAGCATCATGTAAGAGAATAGCATGTGGCCATGCACCCATGGAGCCTTAGTGGGTATCTGGGTTTGAGTAAGAGGACCAGGGCCAGAAATGAGAATGTGTTAATAAACATAGCCTGCCATATATCGAGGCTTAAACATATAAGTTGGCCATATATGAAGGTCTTGTATAAAAGCTGTCATATATGAAGATGGCCATAAGGCTGTCATATATGAATGTGGCCATATATAAAGTCTGTCATATATGAAGATGGCCATATATAAAGGCTGCCATATATGAAGATGGCCATATATGAAGGCTGTCATATATGAAGATGGTCATATATAAAGTCTGTCATATATGAAGATGGTCATATATTAAGGTTGTCATATATGAAGATTCTCATATATAAAGGCTGCCATAATGAAGATGGCCATATATGAAGACGGCCATATATAAAGACTGCCACATATAAAGTCTGTCATATATGAAGATGGTCATATATAAAGGCTGCCATATATAAAAGCTGTCATATATGAAGATGGTCATATATGAAGATGGTCATATATAAAGGCTGCCATATATAAAAGCTGTCATATTTGAAGATGGCCATATATAAAGTTCTGTAGAAGGGTTTCGACCCGAAACGTTGACTCTATTTCTCTCTCCACGGATGTTGCCTGGCCTGCTGAGTTTTTCCAGCGTTTTCTGTTGTTATTTCGGATTTCCAGCATCCGCAGTATTTTGCTATCATATATAACGGCTGCCATATATGAAGGTGCCCATAGAAGAGGCTGCCACTGATGCCAAAATGGCAGGCATTTGCTTTGTTTGTAATATACTTGATCCTGTAACTTGCTGCAAATTACCATTAAAGGGAGTAGTGAACAAGGTTGAAAACATAACACAGTGGGATCAAAAATGACGGACCTAGAATGAAACAGCTAAGGACGACCCTCTGGCACCTCTCAAATCTTTTGACAATCCTCTGTGGGCAAGGTACTTTGGGGGAGAAATTCGGTATCGCCCCATTTGGGGCGCAATTATCGGCCGGGCGCAAAGTTTAGCGCCTGGCACAAATGATCGGCCTCCGACTGCAAACTTGGCTTCTATCGCCCCTGGAGGTGATTGGAGTGTTAAATCAGGCACTACACACATCTCTTAAGGCACTAACGCCGAGGAGCGAGGCGCTACCTCAGAGCGCTGGCGAAGCTCAGGTGATGTCAGTCAGCAATGGAACACAGACACACTGGCGCCGGCCAGTTCTTAAAGAGGCAGGTTGATCTTGCTCTCCAGCCACACCTTGCTCATTGCAGCCTTGAATCTAGGCCTGGAGAGGCGTGTACATCAATTCTGCTGCAAAGGACTATGGAGAGAGCCAGGGAACGAGCTCAGCTCTTCAGCGACTGGGCCTTGGTTGCTCTGGTTGGCGCAGTGGAGCACCGAAGAGCAATACTGTATCCAGAGACTGGCAGGAAGCCATTGCCCTGCGACTATAGAAGTGTGTGGAGGGAGATGGCTCATCACGTCTCTTCCAGGAGCATGGTGCCCAGGACCCATACACAATGTCGCAAAAAGTTCAACAACCTCACTCAGGTGGTCAGGGTTATTGGCTGCTTTTCAATACCTCCCCATCCCTCCATCTCAACCTCACTCTATGGCCAGAGGGTGTAAAAATCCCAATGCCCAACACTCATCCAAGACCTATGGCCATCTCATAAAACACACACGCACATTCCACACCTTGCATACATTAAGGCTGTTCAACTATGGGAGGCACATTAGGCAAGCACATGGCTGCATAGATTAAGGGCTATTCAACTATGGGAGGCACATTAGGCAAGCACATGGCTGCATGCATTAAGGGCTATTCAACTATGGAAGGCACATCAGGCAAGCACATGGCTGCATACAGTAAGGACCATTCAACTATGGGAGGCACATCAGGCAAGCACATGGCTGCATACTGTAAAGGCTATTCAACTATGGGAGGCGCATCAGGCAAGCAAATGGCTGCATACATTAAGGGCTATTCAACTATGGGAGGCACATTAGGCAAGCACATGGCTGCATAAATTAAGGGCTAATCAACTATGGGAGGCACATCAGGCAAGCACATGGCTGCATATTTACTCAGACACCGTCCTTTTTATTGCAGGCCAAGCTACCTCACAACAGGTGGCAGCAGCAATGGACGGGTGGAGGGCCGCCTCAGCTGCAAACCCTCAGTGATCTGGAGACGCGAGTCCACAGGATCGTCGCAAACCAGGTGATAGGTCCCGTCACCGCTGGAGAGGTCGACCCCCTTCGGGACAGCAATGGTAAGGTCATCAGCTTTCTCTTCTCTCTCATTCCACTTGTCCCTCACAACACCAGCCTTTTACACTTTCAATCCAAGTTACTAAATCGCTCCAGTCCTTGCTCCCTTACTGCCCCCCTGTCCTGACGCTAAAGCCACTCTTGTACCGCTCTGCTTTCAGATGGTGATTCACCAGCTGAGGAGACGGGCCCTCAAGCAGCCAGTGGGAGTGACGCCGCAGGCGAGGAGGAAGAGGAAGCCAGAGCATCAGCGCCACCCTCTCCCGAGGAAGCCCATGCCCACACTGGGACCACGTCTTCCCTGCAGGGGAGCAGGGGGGAAGGGTCTGATGAGGGCGAAGCTCCAGGACCCAGCAGGCTGCAGCAACGCGATGGGGGTAGGAAGCTCGGGGGCCTTTTCCCCGGAGGGAGAGTAGGCCAGCGAGTCCTGCTGCACTGGAAGGCAGTAGAGGCCAATTCATTAAATATATTCAAAAAGGAGTTAGATATATTTCTTAAAGCTAAAGGGATCAAGGGATATGGGGAGAAAGCAGGGACAGGGTACTGAATTTGGATGATCAGCCACGATCTCATTAAATGGCGGAGCAGGCTCGAGGGGCTGAATGGCCTACTCCTGCTCCTATCTTCTATGGACGCAAAGGAGGAGTGGCTCATAGCTGAAATGAACACCCAGGCGGTGAACATGCACACTCAGCTCATGGGTGCAATGGGAAGGGTGTCCGAAAGCATTGATGGACTGGCAAGGAGTGTGGAGCACTCCACTGCAGCACAGGCAGATGCCACGCTAATGCTTAGTGCTGCAATTCAGTCACTGGCTGCTGTGATCCAATCTCAGACTGCTCTCATGCAGTCTCAGATTGAGGCAACGCAAGCGCTGACTGTTGCCATCGTCGCTGGTTCGGCCACATTTCCCCGGGCCTCTCACGGCGCCGCAGCAGGCCAGCAATCTGTGCTCCAGCAGATTGCTCCGGATGCTGAGGTGCTGCCCCGTGGGAGTGCCAGTGTATCGGTTGAGCAGGGAGTTGCTGTCCTCTCTCAGGCTGACAGCATTCCTGCTCCCACCACTGTCATTTCCCCATTGCACTTGCCACCTCCTGTAGGCCAGACTGCTGCCGCCCATGCAGAGTTGGTGCAGTCTGCAGCCGGGGCCTCCAGGCCCAGAGCTGGTCGAGGCCGTCCTTCAAGGGCATCTGTAATCTCTGCATCTGACATTCAGCAGCCTTCCACCAGCCTTGCTGCAGCCACTGGGGCCCCATTACGGAGGAGCAGTAGGGTGGGAAGGGGGGAAGTGTGCAAGGGATGAAGATCACCCTCGAAGGGCAAACAGTAGGAGGTCTCAAGAAATGCTGGGAATGATTTTATTAAAGGCCAAGGTTCGTCTGATAACTTTTGTTTAGTGTTTTGGCCATTATCTCCAGCTTGTGAGAACCAGTTATGTTAATTAATGATTTGTTGTGTTTGTTTCTATTAGTCTATTGAATAAATGACACACACAGAGTTTATTAAATAAAAAAGTTGGTGTATTCAAAATGTACATGTTTGGCCTTTGGAATCATTGCTGCCTTGGCCGGCTATAGTGGGTGCGGGTTGCTTTCCATGATGTTGTTCTCCATGCCAGAAGCCATCTTCTGAGTAGAGGCCTAGAAGCGGCTTGTTATCAGCCGTTGATGGATGGCCCTTGCAGTTTCAACATTGTGGGCCTCCCTCCCGCCTTGGTGCCGCTGCTGATCATCCTCCTCCTCTTCCTCCTCCTCCTCTTCCACCTCCTCCTCCTCCGGTGGTGCACCAAGGCCTGGTGGCATTGGGTGGATCCTGAGGATTGCAAGGTGATGAAGAATGCAGCAAACAACTATAAAGGGGGAGACTCGCTCAGGAGAGTACTGCAGGGCTCCTCCTGAGTGGTCCAGACAGCAGAACCGTTGCTTGAGCACGCCGATCGTCTGCTCAATTATGTTCCTGGTGGCGATATGGCTCTCATTATACCGCAGCTTGGCAGGGCTGTTGGGGTTACGGAGCGGTGTCATCAGCCAGGTGCAGAGTAGATAATCCTTGTCCCCGAGGAGCCAACCACTTGGCTGATGCGGTGCCTGGAAAAGGTCTGGCACAGCAGTCTGGTGCAGGATGAAAGCATCGTGGCTGCTGCCAGGATAGCGGGCATTGACAGCGAGTATCAGCTGTCTGTGGTCACAGACCAACTGGACGTTTAAGGAGTGAAACCCCTTGTGGTTTTGGAAAACCTCTGCATTCTCATGCGGTGCCTGCAATGCCACATGCGTGCAGTCAATGGCGCCCTGCACCATGGGGAATCCCGCTATCCTTGCAAAGCCCGATGCGCATTCATGCTGTTTGGCCCAGGTCATCGGGAAAGAGATGCACTGGCGTCTCCTTTTATAGAGGGCATTTGTCACCTCCCGGATACAGCAATGGACCGCGAACTGGGAGATATTGACGATGTCCCCAGTAGCTGCTTGAAAGGAGCCGGTGGCATAAATATTCAGAGCCACTGTGACCTTCACTGTCACCGACAGAGACGTCCTGGCCCTCAGTTGAGGCTGCAGATTTGGTTGCAGCCGGTGGCAGAGCTCAGTGACCACTACCTTGCTGAAGCGCAGCCTGCGCAAACACTGCTCCTCAGACAAATTAATGTAGGAGAATTGTTCCCGGAATACCCTGGGAGGGTAAGGTCTCCTGTGCAGAGGCCTGTTGGCCCTCCTCCCTCTGGCCATGATTGCCACTCTCTCTCTGCGTCTCTGATGCCTCCGATTCTGCAGGCGCAGGACGACGCCCTGATAGTCTCTTGACAATCGAATAATGAAGGTCAAATCCAAAAGAACCTGCAAAGTGCTGCTCAGTAGCCAAAACTACTTCACCCAGCGTTGACTCTCTCCAGAAGTTTCTCTCTCAGAATCTCTCACTCTCTCTCAGAATGAGTGGTGCAAAAATGTCTCCCACAAAAAAAGGCAGGAAGAGGCCGCCTTTAAATAGCGCCCCCCCAGCCCCTTCCCGACTGCAAAACGTTCCAGTCTCCCTGTCGTTGATTGCGGCAGACGAAAAGGAAGGGGGCACCACTCAATATCCGGTCCAGGGTGCCACTGGGGCGTTGCACACTCGACTGACGTCACGATCTGCGGGTGCAGGAGATCATGGCGGTAGAGTTTAGCTTCACCGCAAAAACTGGTCAATTTTGCGAGCGGTGCAAACATCGCCACGCCCGGGCGCTAGTTGCTTTGCGCCACATTAGGGCGCTAACGGGAGGCGCAAAGCAACCGAATTTTCCCTTTATATTTAGGTAAGCTTTGTTTGACTACCTCCATCCATGGTCACCTTCAAATATATGGCAGTCTCTATACATGGCCATCTTCATATATATAGCACTTTACCTGCTGTCTAAGCTACTCTGGATTTTTGAAAAGGATCAACAATGTGTTCAATTAAAATGTGGGAAGTTAATAAGACCGGAAATCATAGAATTACATAGAATTTACAGCACAGAAACAGGCCATTTGACCCAACTGTCTATGCCGGTGTTTATGCTCCACATGAGCCTCCTCCTACCTTACTTCATCTCACCCTATCAGCATTTATTCCCTTCTCCCTCATGTGTTTATCTAGATTCTTCTTAAATGCATCTCTGCTATTCACCTCAACCACTCCCTGTGGTAGCGAGTTCCACATTCTCACCACTCTCTGGGTAAAGAAGTTTCTCCTGAATCTCCTATTGGATTTATTAGTGACTATCTTATATTTATGGCCCCTAGTTTTGGTCTCCCCCACAAGTGGAATCAGGAGTAAATTTTGCATCTGAGGGATAATCGAGTAGTTGTATAAACTACCAGGGTAGATCATTGAAGTGAACAAAAGAATTAAAGAACCAACTCGATGTGTTTCTTGGTAGAGAAGGGATTGAGGGATATGGTTGAAGAGGCAAGTAGATGGGGTTGAGATCAATCAGAAAGAGACCGGCCTAATGGTCTCTTCCTATTCCTGAGAACCTATTCCTGAAAATTTTTACATTCTTTTGTGCTTATAGGAAGCCTTTCCCTGTCAAAAGGGAATTTTGCCTATTGGGGGAGGGGAGTGCTTGGCTTCAAAGTGTCACTGGCAAAGGCCTAGGGTGTGACCTTCAGCCTTTCTCCTCTTAGGTTCTTGGTTATGTACCTACCACAAGCGAAAAAATACCTGATAGAGCACGACTGAACTCCTGAAATAAAAATAATTGCTGCTCTAATTGGATAAAAATTCAACATTGGTCTATAATCAAAAATGGAAGGCCGTGTTTCAGTCTAATCGTCGTCGTACGTGTCTTCACACTGTTCCCTTTGGGGAACTGTATGAAGTGGTGGAAGGATTTCTGGCCGCGATTAACGCTCTTCCGTGACTGTAACCATCTTCGTACCAGCCATTAGGGTGGTTAGTCCTATGGCGGGAGGGTTTTACGGGCTAATAATAGTCTGTAGGAGTCTACGTACTCCTAGCAAACAATACTGAACTCGGAGAGGTTCAACAGAAAAGGTTTAATTGTTGAGGCTGCATGCTGAACACAAAAAGGAGTCAGAGACTACACAAAGTACAACTCTCTTTCATCAGTGCACAGCTTCGACTGCTCCTCCCCCGCTCTGGGCTTAACTATGTTGCAGATCGAGTTTCTTAAAGGTGTGATCCTTCTTAAACGCATGACACCTGATTTATAGTCTACGGACCGGAAAGCGGATTGTGTCCATTTTGTGATCGGTACGCCACACAGCTCCCCCCAGAATCCGCTAGTAGGGAGTGTACGAACCGGCATGGCGGCTTGATGGCATGGCCGGAACGGCTCTTGGCGGTTGGTGTCGGGAGCAGGGCGGTCGGACGCGGCGGGCTCTTAGGTGGTCTGCCCCGCGGTGGGGGTTGGCCCACTTGAACGGGTTCATCGGGCTCTAGGTGCGCCAGCTTGAGCCGGTCGACCGACACCTTGTCAGTTCTGCCGCCCACTTCGAGGAGGAAGAACTTGTTCCCCGTCTGGAGTACCCTGTAGGGTCCGCCATATGGGGGCCGTAGAGGTCCTCGGTGGGCGTCATGGCGCACAAAAACAAATTTGGCCATGTGCAGGCTAGGTGGTACGCGGGTTGCTGGTTCGCCGTGCCGGCCGGTGGGTACCGGAGCGAACTGTTGTGCTCGGTTGGCGAAAGCGCGGCGTTGCTGGTCAGCCGACCAGGGGGTCATGGCGGTGGGCAGGAACTCTCCGGGTACGCGCAGCGGCTGGCCGTACACGAGTTCCGCCGCCGAGGCTTGCAGGTCTTCCTTGACCACGGAGGCGGTCGATCCAAGCCTCGTCCTCGAGGCTGGCGTGGAGGGACGCCTTCATGGACCTGTGGAATCGCTCACACAGTCAGTTGGCTTGGGGGTGGTAAGCCATGGTGCGGTGAACGGCCACCCCGAGGTTTCGGGCGATGGCGGCCCACAGATCAGAGGTGAACTGCGGGCCTCTATCCGACGTCATGTCGGAGGGGACGCCGAACCGAGCGACCCAGGTACCGATGAACGCCCTCGCGATGTCGGCGGTGGTGGTGGACGTCAGTGGAATGGCCTCGGGCCAGCGGGTGGTACGGTCCACGATTGTCAGCAGGTGCGTGTGACCTTGTGATGGCGGCAGGGGGCCGACGAGGTCGATGTGGACGTGGTCGAACCTTCTTTCTGGCACGGTGAACTCCTCGAGTGGGGCTTTGACGTGTTGGTGGATTTTGGCATGCTGGCAAGCTATGTAGGATCTGGACCAGATGCGCACATCTTTGCGCAGGCCGCGCCAGACAAATCGGTTGGGCACCAGTCTAATGGACGCGCGGGTGCCGGGGTGTGAGAGGCCGTGGATGATGTCGAACACCCGTGTTCGCCAGGACGCCGGGATTATGGGGCGGGGTTGCGCCAAGGAGGTGTCGCTTTTGACTGTGACGGCGGACGGGCCGCAGGTGACGTCGGTCAGTCGCAGCCCTGGGAGGGTTGTGGGCGCGGAGAGCAGATCGGGGTCGGTGCGTTGCTCCGCTGCCAGTTGAGCATAGTCCACTGCCAGGTGGGCGCCGTGGACGGTGGGGCGGGTAGGCAGTCGGCCACCACGTTGTCTCGACCGGAGACGTGCCGGATGTCCGTGGTGAATTCGGACACCGCGGCAAGCTGGCGTTGTTGCCTGGCTGACCACGGGTCCGCAGATTTCGCCATCGCGAATGTCAGGGGTTTGTGGTCGACAAACGCAGTGAAGGGGCGGCCCTCCAGAAGAAATCTAAAATGGCGGACTGCCAGGTACAGTGCGAGGAGCTCGCGGTCAAAGGCGCTGTATTTGGCCTCCGGGGGGCGCAGTTGGCGGCTGAAAAAGGCCAGCGGTTGCCAGGCCCCGTCGACCCACTGTTCGTACACGGCGCCGACCGCGTGGTCGGAGGCGTCCGTGGTGAGGGCCACCCTGGCGTTGGGCTGTGGGTGAGCGAGCATGGTGGCGTCGGCGAGCGCCTTTTTGGTCAAGTCGAAAGCGGTCAACATGTCCGCCGACCACTCGATTGCCATTCTGTCTTTCTTACCCCGGAGGGCTTCGTCTAGGGGCCGCATGAGGGAGGCCGCTCCAGGAATGAAGCGGTTGTAAAAGTTGATCATCCCCAAGAACTCCTGGAGGCCTTTGATGGTGGTAGGCCGGGGGAACTGCTGGACGGCTTGCACCTTGGCGGGCAGGGGAATGGCTCCGTCCTGCGTGATGTGGTGGCCAAGGAATTCGATCCTGCTGAGGCCGAATTGGCACTTGGCTGGGCTGATGATGAGCCCGTGCTCACTGAGCCGCTGGAACAGGGTGCGGAGGTGCTCGATGTGTTCCTGCTTGGAGGAACTAGCTACCAGGATGTCATCCAGGTAGACAAAGAGGAACTTCAGGTCCCGGAGGACCGAGTCCATGAGCCGCTGGAAGGCCTGGGCCGCGTTTTTGAGGCCGAAGGTCATTTGGAGGAGCTCGAATAGCCCAAAAGGGGTGATTATGGCCGTCTTGGGAACGTCCGTGGGGTGGACTGGCACCTGATGGTAACTGCGCACCAGGTCGACTTTGGAGAAGACTGAGCGGCCGGCCAGTCTAGCCGAGAAGTCTTGAATGTGCAGTATGGGGTACCGATCCGGCGTGGTGGCGTTGTTTAGGCGCCGGTAGTCCCCGCAGGGGCACCATCCCCCGTCGGGTTTGGTGACGATGTGGAGTGGGGAGGCCCAGGGGCTGTTGGAGCGGCGGATGATGCCGAGCTGTTCCATTGTGGCGAACTCGGCCCGCGTGATCTCCAGCTTGGCCGGGTCCAGCCTGCGGGCGTGGGCATACACCGGTGGGCCTGTGGTGGGGATGAAGTGTTCTACCCCGTGCTTAGCAACCTTCGCGGAGAAGGTCGGGTTGGTGAGGGCTGGGAACTCAGCCAGGAGTGCTGAGTAGTCGTCTGTTGAGCAGGCGCGGCACTGCCACGCCATTTCGGCGGGTTGTGGGGGGGCCATGGCACCCAGGACAGGTGACATGGTGTTCATGTCCACGAGGCGGCACCGAGGCATGTCGACCAACAGGCCGTGGGCGCACAGGAAATCCGCACCGAGGAGCGGGGAGAGCACCTTGGCGGTGATAAACTCCCAATGGTAGCGGCGGCCTGCGAGGTCGATGGTGACGGTGCGGGTGCCGTACGTCCGGATGTCGGTGCCATTGACGGCAGCCAGCGCAGGGCCGCGGCCGCCTCACTGGATCTTGAGGGCGGACGCGGGGCTGATGCTGCGCTGCGCGCCCGTGTCGCATAGGAAACGGCGTCCGGAGGCGCTGTCTGTAACGTACAGCAGCGCGCCTGCTTGCCCCACGGCCATCGTGTAGACCGGTGTGGGGGCGGTTGGAAATGTGCAGGGATGGCTGCAGCGGCGTGCCCGTGCGCCGAACTGGGTATGGAAGTAGCAGTAGCCCTGGGTCGGAGGGCTTGGGGGACGTGGGGGCCTGGGGGACCTCGTGGCCGAGCTGTGTGGCCGCGCGATGGAGGGTGGAGCGCGCGCCGACGCTGCGGAGGCCAGGTCGGGGGCGATGGCGTGGTTGGAGCTGGCGGACAGGAGCTTATCGGCTTCGTCGGCCAGGGCCTCGAGGTCCGTGAGGCTGGACGCCACGATCGCCGGGTGGATGCTGGGAGGTAGTTGGCGGATAAAGAGCGTGTGGAAGAGGGAGCCGGGCGGTTTCTCGTCGGTCAGAGCAAGCATGTGTGAGAGCAAGTCTGACGGCGTGGAGTCACCGAGGCCCGGGAGGTCGAGGAGGTGGCAGTTGCGCACGAATTGGGAGGCTGTGAATTTTTTAATGAGCGCGGCCTTGAGATGTGCGTACTTGCCTTCCTCCGGAGGGTTTTGTAGTGTTGTCCAGACTTTCGTGATTGTGGAGCTGCCCAGGGAGGCGAGGAGGTAGTCGTACATTGTTGCGTTGGCGGTGATGCCGCGGAGTCGGAATTGCGATTCGGCTTGAAGGAACCAGGCGGTGGCCATGTTCTCCCAGAACTCCGGCAGCTTCACAGAAACTGCGTTTGTGTCAGCCATGGTTACGCTTAGGAGTCGTCCTGAGCGTCGGGGTCACCAATGTAGGAGTCTACGTACTCCTAGCAAACAATACTGAACTCGGAGAGATTCAACAGAAAAGGTTTAATTGTTGAGGCTGCATGCTGAACACAAAAAGGAGTCAGAGACTACACAAAGTACAACTCTCTTTCATCAGTGCACAGCTTCGACTGCTCCTCCCCCGCTCTGGGCTTAACTATGTTGCAGATCGAGTTTCTTGAAGGTGTGATCCTTCTTAAACGCATGACGCCTGATTTATAGTTTACGGACCGGAAAGCGGATTGTGTCCGTTCTGTGATCGGTACGCCACAAGTCAGTCTTAAAAAGGGAAATGAGAAAAGAAGTATGAAGACAAAAAGATGCACATATTCATCTTATAAATTTAGTGATATAAATAAAGAAAAATTGTCTTCAGAAAAGATTAGAGTATCCATTTCTCAACACGATCGTACCTGTTGTGGATTTGACACCAGATTTGGTTGGCAGTATTTAGTATCATTGTCTAGTAAAATGGAGGGGCCCGAAACCGAATCTTTGCACAGGGTCCCCGCAATGTAAACACCACTCCTGTGTGGAGTTGAATTTTTTCACAAGGTCATGTTTCACTGATCTGTTAAATTCTGACCTAAAACTAACTGTTGAAAAAGATGCCGATCTTTCTGCACGCGGGTAAAAAGGAGCCTAGGCCCCGATTTGGACAGAGAGCCAAGCCCTGCAGGAGAACATGCAAACAAACGAGCTGAGGAATGTGAGTGTGAGAGAGAGAAAGAGAGAGTGAGAGAGAGAGAGCAATAGAGAGAGCGAGAGAGGGTGTGAGAGATAGAGACAGAGCGAGAGGCAGAGTGAGAGAGCAAGAATGAGAGAGTGAGAGTGAGAGCGAGAGGGAATGAGAAAGCAAGAGAGCGAGAGAGAGAAAGCAAGAGAGAGAGCGAGAGAGAGATTAAAGAGAGAACGAAAGAGATAAAGACATAGAGAGTGAGAGAGAGTGTGAGACAGAGTGAGAGAGCAAGAGTGTGAGAGAGAGACGGACTGAGAGTGCGAGACAGAGAGTGAGCACAAAAGAGAGTGTGGGAGAGAGAGACAAAGTGAGAGAGAGCAAGGGAGTGCAAGAGAGAGTGCAAGAGAGCGAGAGAGAGAGAGCGAGCATGCGCGAGAGAGAGAGCAGCAAAAAGATTGCCGAATGAAGACAGTGTAAACGTGCAGAACAACAAGCAGCCTCTGCTGACAAGAAACGCCTACTGCACCCGGTATTCGCAGGTGGTCTGCCAAACAAGTACTAACCAGGCCTGACTCTGCTTAGTGTCCGAGATCAGATAGAATGGGGCTACTTTCAGAATCATGTCAGTGGGTGATAGCCCGCTTTGGTTCTCTTTAATTAAAGGCTTTCTGCTTTTTGCTAGCTTATTTTCTTTGGTTTTTTTCACTTATATCTCAACCCCTTTGTCTGGCAGCAGGAGAATGTGCAGCAAAGTAATGGAGAGAGGGAGAGACAGAGAGGGAAGAGAGGAGAAAGAGGGAGAAGGGAGAGAGGAGAAAGAGGGGGAGAGAGAGAGAGAGGGGAGGGAGAGGGGAGAGAGAGAGGAGGAGAGGAGAGAGAGAGAGGGGAGAGAGAGAGGGGAGAGAGAGAGAGAGGGGAGAAAGAGAGGAGAGAGAGAGAGAGTGGCGAGCGGGGAGAGAGAGAGAGGGGAGAGAGAGAGCGGAGAGGGGAGAGAGAGAGAGGAGAGGAGAGAGGGGAGAGAGAGAGAGGGGAGAGAGAGGAGAGGAGAGAGGGGAGAGAGAGAGAGGGGAGAGAGAGAGCGGAGAGGGGAGAGAGAGAGAGAGAGAGAGAGGAGAGAGAGTGGAGAGAGGGGAGAGAGAGAGAGAGATTGGATGATCTGTCAAAATTGAGATTAGTCCTAGGAGAAGGAGACAGACCATACCTTGGGGCCAAATATGTAACAACATGTCACAACCTGAGGACTGTTTAAAATTAAGACTGTTTAAAATTAATATTGAACGTACCAAATGAAGTACAAAGACTGTTTAAAATTAATATTGTTTAAAAGTAATATTGTATGTACCCAACAAATGTCAAATCGATTGACACCTACAGAATGTTGGAAAACTGTACCTTTTTGCTATGTAAGCTTTGGCAATATGGTTCTCTGTAAACTTTCATGCCAATAAAGCATTTTAATTGGAAAAAAATTGGAGAGAGAGGGGAGAGAGAGAGAGGAGAGAGAGAGGAGAGAGGGGGGAGAGAGAGAGGGGAGAGAGAGAGAGGGGAGGGAGAGAGAGAGAGAGTGGAGAGAGGGGAGAAAGAGAGAGAGGGGAGAGAGAGAGTGAGAGTGCAGGAGCGAGCAGCAAATAGCTGGGTGATTGATTAACAGCAGTGTGAATGAGCAGAGCGGAGAGCACCCTCTGCTGGCAGCAAAAGCCGACTGCACGCGATCTTCCCAGGTACTAACCAGCTGACACTGCTTCATTTCTCAAGATCAGACGAGGTTGAGCACTTTTAAAAATGTTTTATTGAATGTATTCAACATTAAACACAATTACATCATAATCATTCCTTTGTACCATAACAATCATTCCGTTACCAGCTTTTAGCTACAGAAATTAAAGTCATTAAAGGCATTAACAGCATCGTTATTATTCTATTACACCAAAGTCTTTCCTTTACCATTTATTAGCTTCAGAAATTAAAGTTCAATTTGTCGCCCAAGACTTATTCATCTGTTGAACTTCAAAAACTGGCCAAAAAGTGCCAACCTTAAAATCTTTTTCAAATAATAAATCCACAAAGCCTTAGTGTGACCGTAGGCATTTGCCAACTGACGTTCTCTTTACTTAAAGGCACACAACCCTGTCGCTCATTCTTGTTGCTAGCTTACATAACTCTTTTTTTTCCTTTTCCCCATTCCCTGCCTTACTCTCGTCCCCTCACCGCTCAGCCTCCCACACACAAACACAGCAAGCTCTAACCTTCATTGCCTTGCATCAAACTTCAAAAGTGCCATATCTTCACCATTCACTCACTCACTGTCACTCACTCACTGTCACTCACTCACACCCTCACTCACTCACTCCCACCCTCACTCAGTCACTCACTCACTCAGTCATTCACTCAGTCACTGTCACTCACTCACACCCTCACTCACTCACACCCTCACTCGCTCACTGTCACTCACTCACACCCTCGCTCACTCACACCCTCACTCACTGTCACTCACTCACTCACTCACTGTCACTCACTCACTGTCACTCACTCACTGTCATTCACTCACTCACTCACACTCACTCACACTCACTCACACCCTCACTCAGTCACTCACTCAATCACTGTCACTCACTCACTGTCACTCACTCACTCACTGTCACTCACTCACTCACTGTCACTCACTCACTGTCACTCAGTCATTCACTCACCCACTCTCACTCACTCAGCCACTCACTCACACTCACTCACCCACACTCATTCACTCACACTCACTCATTCATTCGTTCACTCACACTCACTCACCCGCTCACTTACCCACCCTCACTCACTCAATCACACACACTCAATCACTGACTTACTCACTCACACTCAATTACTCACACACACTCACTCATTCACTCACACACTCAATCACTCACACATACTCGCACTCATTTATTCACTCACTCACTCGCACACTCATGCACTCACACTTATTCATTCACTCACTCACATTCACTCGATCACATTCACTCACTCACATTCACTCACTCACACTCAATCAATCACTTACTCATTCAATCACACACTCTCTCTCACTCAATCACACTCAATCACTCACTCACAGTCAATCACTCACACACATACTCACACCCTCACTCACTCACTGTCAATCACTCACTCACACACTCATACTCAATTACACTCAATTCCTCAATCACACACTCAAACTTGCTGAAATGTTGAGGATTTTCTTCGGTATATCTGGAATTCCTCGGTAAACTGTAAAACAGCTATTAAAAAAAGCAGCAGTCTCACTTTGAAGCCTGGGGCTGAGGCCGGTGTAGGCAGCAGGGTGGAAAACATCTCATCAAGGGGTGGGGGAATTGAGGGTATTTGAGGCTATACTCTTTAATCTCTTCGTTTCCTTGTGTGCTATCTGTAGCCAGCTCCCAGATCTGCTGTGAACCAATGGTCCAAAATTGCTATTTTCTACCTCTCTCCTCGGGGAGCCTCTGCTCATCACCCTGGATGAGAACAGAAACGACCTCATGGGACATTGCAGTTAAGCCTCTGCCCTGCTGCTCTGTCACAACCCAGTGGAAACACCACACACTCAGTGGGTCATCACACACTGAAAATCGATGCTTGGAGTTTCTGAATGATCTCCGCCGGAGATCAGTGTATTCTGGGCAGAATCGAATGAAATAGCGCTAAAGATCCGCGGAATTTTAAGTGTAAATGAGTTGTGCCCACAACCACTTTACGCTGGCGTATCCGGGATCTTTTACACTGGCTCAAAAGTCCATTCTCCTGAAGCAGCCTCCGCCCATAAAACTGGCCACGCCCCCCAAGCCGAATGGCGAGTTTCCATCGATTGCGTCCATTCGGGGGTGTTCATCACATTGCGCCCAGAATCTCGGACGCACAGGCACCTGTGGTCACATGAATCCAGCGTTAATCGCCTGTACCTGCAGTGACCAGGAGTCAATTGAAGCCTGACCCAGGTCTGTTTCTCCTGCTGCTGCTACAGGCAGTTTCAATTCAGTCAGTTGATCTGCCCTTGGGCTGGAAGAGCGGTGACCAGCAGTCAATTGAAGCCACACAGGTGTGCCCTGCTTTGCTGCAATAATTAGTTCATTGAAGGCAGTCGTGGGCAGCAGTCAATTGAATCCAATTAAGAAGCAAGACAAAGAGCATTAAATGAGTCAGTTGAAGAATGGCCCATTTCCTGGCAATCCCACTCCTCTGTTGCTGGAGAATGCAAGGTTCCAGTCGCTAATTGATTACGACCGATTCCACTCCTCGATTGCATTGATTCATGGGGGATTTTACATTTGGGTTTATGCTGATGAGTTTGTGCGGAAGCTTGGGTGTTAATTTCAGCTTGTCGAAACCGTTGCTGTGCCCAGCGTATTCTGGCCTCCAGCGGAAACTTCCCACCCTACTATTTTTGATCCAGGCGTGACCAAGGCACAATCAAACCACTGTGTTTGAACCTGTAATAACAACAGAAAATGCTGGAAAATCTCAGCAGGCCAGGTAACATCCGTGGAGAGAGAAACAGAGTCAATGTTTCAGGTCGAAGCTCTTTGTCAAGACTGAAAAAACACAGGAAATGAAACAAATTAAAAGGCCAGTTTGGAGGCTGGGAGAGAACAAAAGAGAAGTGAAGAGGCATTAAGAGGTATTCAAAACCAGACAAGATGGTGATCGGACTAGTGGAGACAAAACTGCACATTTACAGCGATTTACTTGTACTTCTTGCAATCTAGTATACTGTATTCGCTGCTCACGATGCGGTCTCCTCTACACTGGGGAGACCAAACGCAGATTGGGTGGCCGCTTTGCGGAACACCTCCGTTCAGTCCGTAAGGATGACCCTGAGCTTCCGGCTGCCTGTCATTTTAATTCACCGCACCATTCCCACTCAGACCTCACCGTACTCGGGCTTTTGTATTGTTCCACGGAAACTCAGCGTAAACTCGAGGAACAGCACCTCATCATCCGATTAGGCACTTTACAGCCTCCTGGACTCAATATCGACTTCAACAATTCACATTTTTACTTATATTTTTTATCCACCCCTTTGTTTTGGCCCTCCTCCCCTCCCCCCCTTTTTCTCTCTCCCACATGGCAGCTGTCTCTCACTCTGCCAGCGCATTTCACACCTAATCTAGAGCCGTCTTTTGTCTCTTTACTAGTCCTATCACCATCTCGTCTCATTGTGAATACCTCTTAATGTCTCTTCACTTCTCTTTTGTTCTCTCATCCCCATTTCCCAGCCCCCAAACTGACCTTTTAATCTGTTTCATTTCCTGTGCTTTTTCAGTCTTGACGAAGGGTTTCGACCTGAAACGTTGACTCTATTTCTCTCTCCACGGATGTTGCCTGGCCTGCTGAGTTTTTCCAGCATTTTCTGTTGTTATTTCGGATTTCCAGTATCTGCAGTATTTTGCTATCGTACTCGTGATTGAACCTGTGTTTGTTTTCTTTCGTTAGTCTATCTGAGATAAAGTTGCTGGTCTGTGGTAGGATGTGTGGAGTGAGAAAGTGGCCAACTCTAATCAAACCCTAATCCTAACTACAACACCAACTTTAATCGAACCCATAACCTAATTCTAACTCTGGCGCTAATTCTAACTCTGGCACTAATTCTAACTCTGGCGCTAATTCTAACTCTGGCGCTAATTCTAACTCTTGCGCTAATTCTAACTCTAACGCTAATTCTAACTATCGCTAATTCTAACTCTGGCGCTAATTCTAACTCTAACGCTAATTCTAACTATCGCTAATTCTAACTTGCGCTAATTCTAACTCTGGTGCTAATTCTAACTCTAACGCTAATTCTAACTATCGCTAATTCTAACTCTGGCGCTAATTCTAACTCTGGCGCTAATTCTAACACGCGTTAATTCTAACTCTAGCGCTAATTCTAACTGGCGCTAATTCTAACTCTGCCGCTAATTCTAACTCTGGCGCTAATTCTAACTCTGGCGTTAATTCTAACTCTGGCGCTAATTCTAACTCTATGGCCTAGAAATTCAGCTGTTTGCGCCAGACGTTAGCGCCAGATTTCCGGCGCTATCCACTTAGCGTCCGGGCACCGCCGGATCTGCGCCTACGCCGAAATTCAGCTGGGCTTTAGCGCCGGCGCAAAGTGTTAGCGCCCGGTCAGCTGCGCGCGCATCTTATGACGTCATTCCGTCGTGCAACGCCGTTTGTGCGCCCCAAACCGGAAATTCAGTGGCGCCCGGCCGATGTTGGCGTGGCGCTACTAAGAACTGTGAAATGGAACTCAACAGAGGCCCTGTGGGATTCGGGGAGCGCTAATTAAAGGGCACATCCACTCACCCATAAAAGCTAGCCATTTCGCTGCAATGACTTGACTGGTTTGGATTTCTGCACAGAGAGCAAGGCACAGAGATTACTGATTTCGGACACCATAGGAGAGGTCTTTTTGGCTTCTAGCCAGTGCTTTGACATTTGCATCCTTGTGATTTTGCTGGTTGGAACTTTGTAATGGGGGCTGCATGGGGGGCCAACCCTCAGTTGCGACATTTTGTGCGAAGGGCTGGCATACGCTTTGAGACAGGCCCAGGCATGGCTAGACGCAGAGGGGCCATTAGGCGTCGCCAACGTAGGCCTTACCCAGTCAGGCAATACCGGGAGCAGGTCTCATATCTCACCATGACTGCGGCGCATTGTGTTAAGAGGCTGCGCTTCAGAAGGGAGGTGGTTGGAGAGATCTGCCAGCTGCTTCACGCAGATTTGCAGCCACAGCTCATGTCCAGGGCGTCTCTCTCGGTGGAAGTGAAGGTCACGGTGGCTCTCAGCTTTTATGCAAGCGGCTCCTTCCAAGCCGCTGCTGGGGACATCGCGACCATCTCCCAGTTCGCCGCGCATCGCTGCATCCGACAGGTCACTGAAGCACTTTTCGCGAGGAGCCACCAATTCATCTCCTTCCCCATGACCCAACACAAGCAGGAGCAGCGTGCATTCGGATTTGCCAGGATCGCGGCCTTCCCCATGGTGCAGGGCGCCATTGACTGCACGCATGTGGCTATGCGGCCACCTATCCGCAATGCCGAGCAAGACCGCAACCGGAAGGGCTACCATTCCCTAAATGTGCAGCTGGTGTGTGACCACAGGCAGCGCATCCTAGCTGTCAATGCCCGCTTCCCAGGAAGCATCCACGATGCCTTTATCCTGCGACAGACTACTGTGGCTGACATGTTCCAGGCACAGCCTCAACCAAGGGGATGGCTTCTCGGGGACAAGGGCACCCTTTGTGCACATGGCTCATGACCCCGCTCCGCGCGCCCAGGACCCCAGCGGAGCTGGCATACAACGAAAGCCATCAAGCCACAAGGAACCTAATAGAGCAAACGATAGGCGTCCTCAAGCAACGGTTCCGTTGCCTGGATCGTTCGGGCGGGTCTCTTCAGTATTCGCCGGATAGAGTCTCCCAGTTCGTCGTGGTCTGCTGCATGCTCCACAACCTGGCTATCCGCAGGACTCAGGCACTGCCACCTGACATTGGGCCACCACCTCAGGAGGACGAGCAGGAGGACCCTGAGGAGGAGCAGCACCAGGCCAGGAGGGAGCGACAAGGTCCAAGGGCCGTCCGCCGGGGGCTTATTGCTCGACACTTCTAGGCCCCCTGTCAGGGAATGGCCTGGCCCACTGAACGCAGCCGCTTCGCAAGCCCTCAGCCGGTTAACCCAACAACCACTTGAAACATGACACCTGCACATGGTGAATAAATAAACATCTTTATTTGAAAACCTCAGGGCCCTTCCCACATGGAAGAGCAAAACAGAGAAGACCCCCAAAAAACAGTAACAAACTTCTGTCACTCCCAAAACCTGGGGAGGACTAACATAACATCAGCATCCAAATGGCCTCGTCACTGGCCTAACAAAAACAAGCCCCCCCAACAACACAAAGACCCCCATAAAACAAAAACACATAATGCCCCCCAGAACAGAAGCCCCCGCATCACCCAAACCCTCGCTCAACACACTCTATTGGGTGTGGCGAGAGGGCGAGTGTGTGGACAGGCGTCTTTTGCCCCGGCCCGTCCTGCTGCTGCGCCTCAAGCTGGGCCGTGAGGCTGTGCCGAGGCTGGGGGAAGGATCCTCAGGGCGACAAGGCGTCTCGCCAGATGCCCTTGGGGGTCGGCCTACACGAGGGCGGGCCCGGGAGGGGCCAGCTGGTGGCTGCTGCAGCTGTGGGTGGCCCTCTTCACTGGCTGCAGTAGCTCCTTGCACCGTGGCTGGGGGAGTGGCAGGCTCGCCTGCACCAATGGGTACAAGGTGGGTGATGCCAGGCGCGCGCTGGTCGCCAGACACACGTGCACTCGGGCGGCCTGGCCGGGGAGCAAGCGCGCCAAACTGTGGGTGGCCAGACCGGTGTGCGGCAGCAGGGCGGCGCCTGGCCTGGCGATGCCTCCCCGCCAGTGCGAGGGTCGCAGAAGTCAGTGCCCCAACTGCGCCGGCATGTCCCCGCATCTGCAGTCCCATTGTCTGGACAGCACCTCTCAGCTGGCGACTGGCGTGCTGCGCTGCCTCGAGTTGCTCGACCCCCCTCTCATGCGCTGCCACAAGGAGCTCCACCCCCCTGGCGTGCGCTGCAGCGAAAACCTCGAGGCCCCTGGCCTGGGCTTGGCCGAAAGCCACCACACTTTGAGAGAGGCTTTCGATGGCCTGAGGCATCTGTGCCAGCACCTCCATGATTTCCACGTGGCGGCGCTCCGACGCCGCCGACATCTCGTCCAGGAGGCGCACCTCCTGGGCGACGTCCGAGTCCGGACTGGAGGGCGCCTCCACCCTCTGGCCAGAAGGCTGGCGTGCCGCCGGAGCGCTGCTGCGTGCGGCCACGCCACTGACACCAGGTTCTGCCCTCCCCTCCACCGCCTCCCCCCTCTGGGCAGAAGGGTCGCGTGCCGCCGGAGCCTTGCCGCGGGCGTCCATGCCACTGGGACCAGGTTCGGGGCTCCCCTCCCCCGCCTCCCCCTGGCTCTCTGGCACGCCAGACGTATCCCCTTCATTGGCATGTCCTGGAGCGGAGGAGGGTTCCCCCGAGGTGGCGCCTTCCTGCTGCTCCTCCACGTCCTCCTCCTCCGAGGGCCTGGCTGTGTGGGCTTCAGGGAGCACCTCCTCCTCACCAGCTGAAAGCAGGAAGGCACAAGTGTAGCTTTAGAGTGAGGACAGGCCGACAGCGAGGGAGGCCGCACTGGTGCATTATGCGCATTTATCGGCCACTGGGGAAGGATGTAGATCTGATGCGCGAGGGCAAGGATAGAGGTGCAGCCGGTCCTGTCCTTACCAGTGGGCTCCAGTATAGGGTCGGCGTCGCCAATCGCCACAGGCCCAATCACCGGGTGCCGCAGCAGTCGGGCCACCCTCTCTTCCAGAGGCGTCAGCTCCTGGAACTCGCGAGGGCCTCCACCAGTGACACGGAGGCTCCTGGCGTTCCTCGCCAGCTTGGCCTGCAAGAGAAAGGAGGGCGTCTAAGTACAGTGTGGTGCCCTGTAGCTGTGTGTGAGGCCTGCCATGGTGGAATAGCTTGCACAGTGTGGTAAGTGCAGAAAGAGCTCTTGATTAACATGCAAGTGCCATTGCAGCGGCAGCAGGGCTGGCCATTAGACCTTGGATGTCCCTTTGGCCCTAATGGGAGGTGCACATGCAAGGATGAGGGGGACATTGGAAAGGGTACTCACCTTGACCAGCCGACAAAGGTCGTTGTATTTCTTGCGGCACTGGTCCGCACTCCTGGGAACATCTGAGCTGGAGGAGACCCTCCGGGCAATTTTGGTCCAGGCCTCCCTGAACTGGCTCCTGGGAGCCTTCCTGCCACTAGCCGGGCAAACGACCCGCCTTCTTTTGCGCACCCCATGAAGGAGCACACCCAGCGCATGCTCAGAGAAGCGTTCGGCTCTTTCACGGGCCCTCTCCATGTCCTCCAGGCGTTGATATGCCACACAACCACTCCTGAGGCCTAGTTGCAGGGCTACAGCATGCAGGGCGTGGCTGCAGTCAAAGTTGACCCTTCCCCCTTTAAGAGCTGGCCGGCGTCAGGGTGTCTGCTGACACTCACCACATGATCGCACCTGCGCTGCGCCCGGAATCGGCGTTATTAGGCTGCATCGCCGGATTAGCGCCTGAACACAGGGTTCCAACGTCTTGTGCAGCGCTCGGCCAAAAAGTTGGCCAAATCTACTGAATTTCGGCGAGCTCGCCTGCACTTTCCGGCGGGCGCTAAATTTGACGAGCGCCCGACTTTAGCGCCGCAATAGCGTCAGAACTGAATTTCTAGGCCTATAGCTAATTCTAACTCTGGCGCTAATTCTAACTCTGGCGCTAATTCTAACTCTGGCGCTAATTCTAACTATCGCTAATTCTAACTACCGCTAATTCTAACTCTGGCGCTAAATCTAACGAGCGCTAATTCTAACTCTGGCGCTAATTCTAACTCTAACGCTAATTCTAACTATCGCTAATTCTAACTCTGGCGCTAATTCTAACTCTGGCGCTAATTCTAACTCTGGCGCGAATTCTAACTGGCGCTAATTCTAACTCTGGCGCTAATTCTAACTCTGGCGTTAATTCTAACTCTGGCGCTAATTCTAACTAGCGCTAATTCTAACTCTGGCGCTAATTCTAACTCTAACGCTAATTCTAACTCTGGCGCTAATTCTAACTCTGGCGCTAATTCTAACTATCGCTAATTCTAACTCTTGCGCTAATTCTAACTCTGGCGCTAATTCTAACTCTATCGCTAATTCTAACTCTGGCGCTAATTCTAACTATCGCTAATTCTAACTCTGGCGCTAATTCTAACTCTGGCTCTAATTCTAACTCTAGCGCTAATTCTAACTCTGGCGCGAATTCTAACTCTGGCGCGAATTCTAACTCTGGCGCTAATTCTAACTCTGGCGCTAATTCTAACTCTGGCGCTAATTCTAACTCTAGCGCTAATTCTAACTCGCTAATTCTAACTCTAACGCTAATTCTAACTCTATCGCTAATTCTAACTCTTGCGCTAATTCTAACTATCGCTAATTCTAACTCAAGCGCTAATTCTAACTAGCGCTAATTCTAACTCTGGCGCTAATTCTAACTAGCGCTAATTCTAACTCTGGCGCTAATTCTAACTCTGGCACTAATTCTAACTAGCGCTAATTCTAACTGGCGCTAATTCTAACTCTTGCGCTAATTCTAACTCTGGCGCTAATTCTAACTCTGGCGCTAATTCTAACTTTTTCACTAATTCTAACTCTGGCGCTAATTCTAACTCTGGCGCTAATTCTAACTCTAACGCTAATTCTAACTCTATCGCTAATTGTAACTCTTGCGCTAATTCTAACTATCGTTAATTCTAACTCTATCGCTAATTCTAACTCTGGCACTAATTCTAAATATGGCGCTAATTCTAACTAGCGCTAATTCTAACTCTATCGCTAATTCTAACACTGGCGCTAATTCTAACTCTATCGCTAATTCTAACTCTGGCGCTAATTCTAACTCTATCGCTAATTCTAACTCTGGTGCTAATTCTAACTCTGGCGCTAATTCTAACTCTGGCGCTAATTCTAACTCTGGTGCTAATTCTAACTCTGGGGCTAATTCTAACTCTAGCGCTAATTCTAACTCTAATGCTAATTCTAACTCTGGCGCTAATTCTAACTCTGGCGCAAATTCTAACTCTAGCGTTAATTCTAACTCTGGCGCTAATTCTAACTCTGGCGCTAATTCTAACTCTGGCGCTAATTCTAACTCTGGCGCTAATTCGAACTCTGGCGCTAATTCTAACTCTGGCGCAAATTCTAACTCTAGCGTTAATTCTAACTCTGGCGCTAATTCTAACTGTAGCGCTAATTCTAACTCTGGCGCTAATTCTAACTCTGGCGCTAATTCTAACTGTTGCTAATTCTAACTCTGGCGCTAATTCTAACTAGCGCTAATTCTAACTCTGGCGTTAATTCTAACTCTGGCGCTAATTCTAACTCTTGCGTTAATTCTAACTCTGGCGCTAATTCTAACTCTATCGCTAATTCTAACTCTGGCGCTAATTCTAACTCTATCGCTAATTCTAACTCTCGCGCTAATTCTAACTATCGTTAATTCTAACTCTATCGCTAATTCTAACTCTGGCACTAATTCTAAATCTGGCGCTAATTCTAACTAACGCTAATTCTAACTCTATCGCTAATTCTAACACTGGCGCTAATTCTAACTCTATCGCTAATTCTAACTCTGGCGCTAATTCTAACTCTATCGCTAATTCTAACTCTGGTGCTAATTCTAACTCTGGCGCTAATTCTAACTTTGGCACTAATTCTAACTCTGGTGCTAATTCTAACTCTGGCGCTAATTCTAACTAGCGCTAATTCTAACTCTAACGCTAATTCTAACTCTAGTGCTAATTCTAACTCTGGCGCTAACTCTAACTCTTGCGCTAATTCTAACTCTGGCGCTAATTCTAACTCTGGGGCTAATTCTAACTATCGCTAATTCTAACTCTGGCGCTAATTCTAACTCTAGCGCTAATTCTAACTCTGGCGCTAATTCTAACTAGCGCTAATTCTAACTCTAACGCTAATTCTAACTCTAGTGCTAATTCTAACTCTGGCGCTAACTCTAACTCTTGCGCTAATTCTAACTCTGGCGCTAATTCTAACTCTGGCGCTAATTCTAACTATCGCTAATTCTAACTCTAGCGCTAATTCTAACTAGCGCTAATTCTAACTCTAATGCTAATTCTAACTCTGGCGCTAATTCTAACTCTGGCGCAAATTCTAACTAGCGCTAATTCTAACTCTGGCGCTAATTCTAACTGGCGCTAATTCTAACTCTGGCGCTAATTCTAACCCTGGCGCTAATTCTAACTCTGGCACTAATTCTAACTCTGGCGCTAATTCTAACTCTGGCGCTAATTCTAACTCTATCGCTAATTCTAACTCTGGCGCTAATTCTAACTCTATCGCTAATTCTAACTATCGCTAATTCTAACTCTTGCGTTAATTCTAACTCTATCGCTAATTCTAACTCGCTAATTCTAACTATCGCTAATTCTAACTATCGCTAATTCTAACTCTTGCGTTAATTCTAACTCTAACACTAATTCTAACTCTGGCGCTAATTCTAACTCTTGCGTTAATTCTAACTCTATCGCTTATTCTAACTATCGCTAATTCTAACTGGCGCTAATTCTAACTATCGCTAATTCTAACTCTAACCCTAATCCTAAATCCAACAACAACTCTGATCTAATCCTAGCCCTAACCCTAACTCCTCTGCTCTGCCCATTTGTACCAGGCAGTAAATGGCCCAGCCAGTGCTCCTCAAGGGGAGCGCTCCACCAAAGGGCCTCAAACATTTTTTTCTCTTGGCTGCACAAAAATACAGCGACTCACACACTCACAGAGATGAGGGATCGCTCCTGCTCCTTTTGGTTTCATGGGAATTAAAAACATTTTGGCCTAGAAATTCATTGACGCCACTTTTGGGGCGCTAAAGTGGGGCGTCCGCTAAAGTTTGCGACCGCCGCCAAATCGATGCCACTTCTCCGATATTCATTAGCTTCGCCCTACGAGTTCGGGCGAGCGCTAAAACTGCTGCTGGACGCCTCTCTTTGGGCGCTAAGCCAGAGGTGGTGATCGATAGCGCCGAGGCCGGGCGCAGCGCAGGTGCGGCCATCTCGTGATTGACAGCAGACACCCTGGCGCCGGCCAGCTCTTAAGGGGGAAGGGTCGACTGTGTCTGCTGCCACGCCCTGGATAGTGGAGCCCTCCAGCTAAGCCTGAACACTGCTGCTGGACCCAAATAGCGCCTGAAGACATGGAGAAGGCCCGTGAACGTGCGCAGCGCTTCTCAGAGCATGATCTGAGTGTGCTGCTTGCTGCTGTGGAGAAGAGGCGCCATGTTTTGTACCCGGACAATGGCAAGAAGGCGACGGTCCGCGTCTACAGGAGAGCCTGGAGGCATGTCGCCAGCAAGCTGTCAGCCAACAGCGACGTCCCCAGGACCGGTGCCCAATGCCGCAAAAAGTTAAATGACCTCACACGCATTGTCAGGGTGAGTATCCTTTCCAATGACCTCCTCATCCTTGCATGTGCACCTCACATTATGGGCAAAGGGACCTGAAAGCTCTAATGGCCAGCCTTCATCCAGCAGCTATGGGACAGGCATGAGCATCAATTGCACATTCTGCACTTAACACACTGGCCAAGCTATTCCACCATGGGAGGCATTGCACACCAGATCATGGCGACACACTGGCCAGGCTATTCCACCATGGGAGGCAGTGCACACCAGATCATAGCGACACACTGGCCAGGCTATTCCACCATGGGAGGCAGTGCACACCAGATCATGGCGACACACTGGCCAGGCTATTCCACCTTGGGAGGCAGTGCACACAAGATCACGGCGACACACTGTACTTAGAGGCCGTCCTTTCTCTTGCAGGCCAAGCTGGCGAATAATCGCAAGAGCCGGACTGCGACCGGGGGAGGCCGACCCCATATCCAGCCACTCACCGACCTGCAACATCGTGTGGAGCGCCTCATGGGTGGCCGGGTGATTGGGCCCGTTGCATGTGGAGATGCCGACCGTGTTCTGGGCAGCAATGGTAAGGACATCACCTTTTGCACCTCTCTCGTCCCACTTGCGCATCAGATCTACATCCTTTGCCACTGTCCGACCAATGCGCTGAATGCCACCACTCATGCATCCCGCACTGACGCCCTCTCCTCACTCTAAAGCTACTCTTGTGCCTTCCTGCTTTCAGATGGTCAAGAGGAGGTCCCTCAACTTGCCAGTGACAGACCCTCCGAGGAGGAGCAGGAGGAGGAGTAAGAGGAAGGCGGCCCATCAGGGGAACCCTCAGCCGCGGCCACCCAGGCCAATGTAGGGGACACGTCTTCCCTGGAGGGCAGCGTGGCGGAAGTGTCGAAGGGGAGGGGAGCTCCTGGGACCTGCGTGCTGCAGAAAGGCGGTAGGGGGGTGGAAGCTCGGCGGCCTTCTCCCCAGAGGGGGGATGCGTCGGAGGGGAGTCCAATTGCTGGGCCCAGCGGCCTCCAGCAACGCAGGAAGGGTCGGCCAGCTCGGCGGCCTTCTTCCCAGAGGGAGAGTCCGGCCTCCAGTCAGGAGATGCTCTTCGCCGAGGAGATGGAATGCCTCGAAGACTTGTCCGCGGACTCGGAGCGCCGGCACACGGAGCTCATGGCGGCAGTGGCACGGTTGCCTGAGTCCATCGATTCCCTCTCTCGGAGTGTGGCCAAGTTCGGGCCCTCAGAGGCCACCAGTCGGGCGGAATACTGGGCAGATCTGTCAGCGACTGGCCAGGTGATCAGTGGTGCCGTCCAGTCACTGGCTGCTCTGATGCGGTCAGTGAACAGGTCAACACGGGCACTCACTGCTGCCACACTCGCTGTGTCAGCCAGGCATCGCCAGGGCACCCGGCGCGCTGCAGCAGCACAGCGGTCTGTCCCTCGGCAGATTGGTGCGCATGCTGCAGTGCTGGCCCGGACGAGTGCCAGTGTCTCAGGCGACCAGCGAGCGCCTGCCATCCGCCAGCTTGCCGCCATTCCTCCAGCCGCCACTGCCAGTCCCCCAGTGGAGCTGCCAGGAGCTGCTGCAGCGACTGATGCTGGCCAGCCACAGCTGCAGCAATCAACAGCCGCCCGCTCGACGGCCAGACCTCGACTAGGCCGACCCCCAAGGGCATCTGCCGTCACGACATGTGCCCCTCAGGAGCCTGCCCCCAGCCTTGCAGCAGCCAATGACCTTACTTTGAGGCGGAGCAGCAGGGCGGGCAGGGGCCACCCAAAGATGGCCAAGGCATCGCCCTAGCGGGCCAAATAGTCGAATGTGTGGCCATTTGTGTTTGTTTCTTGAGGCCGAGAATTGGATGTTTGTTTTTTGAAGGCCGATGATGTGATGTTTGTTTTTGACGAAGGCCGAAAATGACAGCCATTTTAGTTGCCCTATTTTGTTAATCCTCTCCAGGTTGTGGGAGCGAGTAATGTGTTTGAGTGTTTTTTGGGGGTTTCGTCTGTTTTTGGTTTTCATGTGGGAAGGGCCCAGAGTTTGTACAATAAAGCATTTTATTTATTCACATTGTCCATGTTTGATCTTTGAAGTGTTTGTTGCCTTAATCGGCTGAGGGCTTGCGGAGCGGCTGCAATCATGTTCTATCATTGGCACAAGCCATTCCCTGACAGGGGGCCTAGAAGTGACGTTCAATAAGCCGCCGACGGGCGGCCCTTGGACCTTGTGCGTCCCTCCTGGGCTGGTACTCCTCGTCCTCGTCGTCCTCATGCTCCTCCTGCTCCTCCTCCTGAGGTGGTGGTCCAACGTGAGGTGGCAGTGCCTGAGTCCTGCGGATAGCCAGGTTGTGCAGCATGCAGCAAACAACGACGAATTGGGAGACTCGATCCTGCGAATACTGGAGGGCTCCCCCGGAGCGATCGAGACAGCGGAACCGTTGCTTGAGCACACCGATTGTTTGTTCTATGAGGTTCCTCGTCGCTTGATGGCTCTCGTTGGATGCCTCTTCAGCAGGGGCCGTGGGCGCGCGGAGCGGGGTCATGAGCCAGGTACACAAAGGATAGCCTTTGTCCCCGATAAGCCATCCTCTTGGGGGAGGCTGTGCCTGGAACATGTCAGCCACAGTTGTCTGTCGCAGGATAAAGGCATCGTGGCTGCTGCCTGGAAAGCGGGCATTGACAGCTAGGATGCGCTGCCTGTGGTCACACACCAGCTGTACATTGAGGGAATGGTAGCCCTTCCGGTTGCGGTACTCCTCGGCATGCTCAAGAGGTGCCCGCAAAGCCACATGCGTGCAGTCAATGGCGCCCTGCACCATGGGGAAGCCCGCTATTCTTGCAAACCCCACTGCACGCTGCTGCTGTTTGTCCAGGGTCATGGGGAAGGAGATGAATTGATGTCTCCTTCTGAAAAGGGCTTCGGTCACCTGGCGGATGCAGCAATGCACGGCGAACTGGGAGATGTTAGCGATGTCCCCAGTAGCGGATTGGAAGGAGCCGGAGGCATAGAAGTTGAGAGCCACCGTCACCTTCACTGCCACCGACAGAGACGTCCTGCGCATCAGCTGTGGCTGCAGATCTCTCTGAAGCAGCCGGCAGATGTCTGCAACCACCTCCCTTCGGAATCGCAGCCTCCTAACACACATCGCGGCAGACATGGTCAGATAGGAGGTCTGCTGGCGGTATACCCTGCGTGGGTAAGGCCTCAGTTGGCGACGCCTGTTGCCCCCTCTGCGTCTAGCCAGGGCTGCCACTCTCTCACGGCGTCTGTAAGCCCTTCTGGCATAAGGCTGAAATTCAGCGTTGCCACCCAATGCAGCCCCCATTATATGCTGGCAAACACTGAGCTCTGAATGAAGGCAAAGATAATTGGTAAGCTCTGGCCTGAGCCAAAAATACCTGTCCAAGTGTTGGTCCAAACCAGTAAACTCTCCTCCTTGGTCTCTGTCCAAAAAACCGTTGCACAAGAGTGAATGCTGCAAAATGGCTGGCCTTTATACTGCTGGGTAAGTGCCCTTTAATTAGCGCTCCCCGCAGCCTGGCTGGCCTGTGTACCGTTCCACTTCACAGTCGCTCGGGCCACCCGGCGCACAATGGGCCGGCGCGAGTGAAGTTCCGGTTTGGGGCGCACAAAGGGCGTTGCACTATTAAATGACGTCATGATCTGCGCGCGCAGCAGGGTGTGCGCTAAGACTTTGCGCCGGCGCTAAATGTGTCCTGAAGTTGGGGAGAGGCGCAGATCGCGCTGCACCCGGGCGATAAGCGCCTAGCGCTCGTGGGGCTAGATTTTCAGTTGCTTGCGCCAGCAGTTAGCGCCTTAAGAGAAGTGATTTCCGGGCGCTATGCGTGTAGCGCCCGGGCGCAGCGCAGTTTGCGCCCCGCCCCAAATTAAGTTGCCCGTTAGCGCCGGCGCAAAGTTTAGCGCCCGCCCGGATGCGCGCGCAGAAAATGACGTCACATCCTCGTGCAACGCCCTTTGGCCGCCCCGATTGCAAACTTCAGTCGGACCGCCCCATTGTGCGGCGGGCGGCCGGAGCGTTTGGAAAAAGGAACGCAACACAACCAGCGCGGGCCCCGGGGGGCGCTAATTAAAGGGAACGTCCTCTCCAGTATAAAGGCCATCCATTATTTCAGAAAACAGTCTTGTGCAACGCATTTCTGGAGACACAACAAGGAGGATAGCTAACTGGTTTCAAGCAGCAAGAGCCAGGTATTTTTGGACTCAGGCAACAGCGCTGCAAGTGGCCATTTGGAAATTAGAGTGTTTGCCAGGATTTGATGGGGGTTGCATGGGGTGCCAACGCGGAGCTGCAGCTCCATGTCCGTAGGGCTCGCAGACGTATTGTGAGAGGGGCAGCCCTGGCTAGAGGCAGAGGGGGCTACAGGCGTCGGCCACGTAGGCCTTACCCAGTCAGGCTATACCGCCAGCAGCGCTCCTACCTAAACATGAGTGCCGCGCGATGTGTTAAAAGGCTCCGATTCCGGAAGGGGGTGATTGCAGAGATCTGCCACCTGCTTCGCCGAGATCTGCGGCCAAAGCTCAGGTGCAGGACGTCTCTGTCGGTGGAAGTGAAGGTGACAGTGGCATTGAACTTCTATGCCACCGGCTCCTTCCAATACGCTGCTGGGGACATAGCAAACATCTCCCAGTACGGCGCGCATCGCTGCATCCGCCAGATGACCGAAGCACTGTTCAGAAGGAGAAGCCAATTCATCTCCTTCCCCATGGCCCTGGAGAGCCAGCATCAGCGCGCATTGGGATTTTCCAGACTCGGGGAATTCCCCTTGGTGCAGGGCGCCATTGACTGTATGCATGTGGCTTTGCGGGCCCCTCTGGAGCATGGCGAGCAGTATCGCAACAGGAAGGGCTACCATTCTCTGAATGTGCAGCTGGTCTGTGACCACAAGCAGCGCATCATGGCAGTCAATGCCAGCTTCCCAGGCAGCAGCCACGATGCCTTTATCCTGCGGCAGAGTACTGTGCATGACATGTTCCAGGCACAGCCTCCCCCAAGAGGATGGCTACTCGGGGACAAAGGCTATCCTTTGTGCACCTGGCTCATGACCCCGCTCCGCGCGCCCAGGACCGCTGCTGAAGAGGCCTACAACGAGAGCCATCAAACCACCCGCAACATCATCGAGCTAACTATTGGGGTCCTCAAGCAGCGGTTCCGCTGCCTTGATCGCTCCGGAGGAGCTCTCCAGTATTCGCCGGACCGGGTCTCCCAATTTGTGGTGGTTTGCTGCATGCTACACAACCTGGCTATCCGCAGGACTCAGGCACTGCCACCTGACGTTGGACCAGCACCTCAGGAGGAGGAGCAGGAGGAGCATGAGGAGGAGGAGGAGGAGGAGGAGGAGGAGCAGGAGTACGTTCCCAGGAGGGAGCGACCAGGGCCAAGGGCCGCACGACGCCACCTTATTACACGGTACTTCTAAGCCCCCTGTCAGGGAATGGCCAGGGGCCATGAGGGAAGATGAATGCAGCCGCTCCGCAAGCCCTCAGCCGGCGAAGCCAACAAACACTAAGAAGAACAACCATGGAGACTGCATGAATAAAGATAATTTTTTATTAAACAAAAATGAAAAGCCCTTCCCACATGAATCCCCAAAAACAATAAACGGGCCCCACAAAAAGCCCAACAAACGACTCACTCCCACAAACTGGGGAGGAGCCACTCCACCTTTATTGAAACCGGGCCTCAACGTCGGCCTAACGCAAAAAAAAAGCCCTCCAAAAGCACAACCATGGGCAAAATAAAGATGGCCACCGCCATATTAAAGGAAAGCTGGCCACACCCTCTACTGAGTGGCCCGCGAGGGCGAGACCTTGGCCAGCATTTTGCCTCCCCTGCCCTGCCTGCTGCTCCTTCGCAAGCTCTGCCCAGTGGCTGCTGCGAGGCTGGGGGAAGGCGCCTGAGGCTCAGATGCCCTTCCGCCAGATGCCGCTGGGGGGCGGCCTACACGGCGTTTGGGCCTCGAGGGGCCGTCTCCTGAGTGGCGCGCCTGAGCCTGGCCACCATCAGCTGCAGCCGCTTGCCCTTGACGCCCCAGAGGGGGAATGGCGGCGACGGATGGTGCAATGTGGGCCAGCTGGCGTCTGGGATGCGCTGGCTGGTGCTGTGGCGCGGTGGCACTCGGCCGGGCCCGCACTGCAGGATCCGCAGCAATCAGCCGACGGCCGGCTTGCTGGGATGGTCCAGCGCGGCGCCTGCCCTGGCGATGCCTGCCTGAGACAGCGCGTGTGGCAGCAGTGAGTGGCCCTGTGGTCCTGGTGTGCGCGTGCATCACATCCGCCAGGGTCTTGACGGCATCAGTTAGCATGCGGCCAGTCGCGGCAGTTGCTGCCCCGAACTCGCGCACACTGGTCGCCAGCGACTCGATGGCCTCAGGCATGCGCCCCACCACGCTCATGAGCTCCGTGTGGCGCCGGTCCGAGTCGTCGGCCATCTGATCGAGCTTCCGCACCTCCTCCGAAGTGAAGGTGTCCGGACTGGAGTCGCGACTCTCCCGCTGGGGAGGAGGGGGCCGAACTAGGGGACCCTTGCCGCGTTGGTGACGGCGAGTGTGCCGAGCAGCAGCACTCCCCTCTGATCCTTCCCCCCTTTGGGGGGAAGGCCGCGGGCCACGCGCACGGCTGCTGGGTGGCTGGACGCCACTGGTCCCAGAAGCTGCATTGCCCTGCGACAGTTCCTCCAGGCACTCGTCCAGTGAGGAGGTGTCGAGCATTTCCTCCTCTCCTGCGGGACGTGACTGTTCCCCCGAAGGTCCGGCTTGCTCCTCCTCCTCCTCCTGGTTGGAGGTGCTGTCACTGGCAGCCTCAGGGTCCTGGTCGTCACCAGCTGAAAGCAGGAATGCACAAGAGTAGCTTCAGAGTGAGGAGACGGCGTCAGCGAGGGAGTTAGGACTGGTGGGATTCAGCGCATTGGTGGGACAGTGGCAAAGGAGGTAGCTCGGATGGGCCAGTGCGACGCGAGAGGGCCAAAAGGCGAGGTCCTTACCATTGCCGGGCAGTGGAGGGTCGGATACACCGCACGCTGTGGGGACAATCACACGTGCTCCCATGAGCACACACACGCGCTCCTCCAGCCGAGTGAGCTTCTGCAGCTTGGCGCGGCCACCCCTGGCACGGGCCTGGCGATTAAATGCTACTTTAGCCTGCAAGAGAAAGGACGGGCTGTAAGTGCGCAGTGAAGCCCTGATGTAGTGTGCACTGCCTCCCATGGTGGAATAGCTTGGACAGAGTGAAGCCCTGATGTAGTGAGCACTGCCTCCCATGGTGGAATAGCTTGGACAGAGTGAAGCCCTGATGTAGTGTGCACTGCCTCCCATGGTGGAATAGCTTGGACAGAGTGAAGCCCTGATGTAGTGAGCACTGCCTCCCATGGTGGAATAGCTTGGACAGAGTGAAGCCCTGATGTAGTGTGCACTGCCTCCCATGGTGGAATAGCTTGGACAGAGTGAAGCCCTGATGTAGTGTGCACTGCCTCCCATGGTGGAATAGCTTGGACAGAGTGAAGCCCTGATGTAGTGAGCACTGCCTCCCATGGTGGAATAGCTTGGACAGAGTGAAGCCCTGATGTAGTGTGCACTGCCTCCCATGGTGGAATAGCTTGGCCAAAGTGTAGAGTGCCGAATGGCCATTTGATGCTCATGACTGTCCCAATGCTGCTGGCTGAGGGCTGGCCAAAAGGACTTTCAGGTCCCTTTGCCCATCATGTCAGGTGTACATGCAAGAATGAGGAGGAGACTGGAAAGGCTACTCACCCTCACAATCCTGGTCAGATCGTTGTACTTCTTACGGCATTGTGTGTGGGTCCTGGGGGCCTCGCCGGTGAACGTCACCCTCTGGGCGATCTGCTTCCAGGCTTTGGTGTAGTCGTGGTGGGTTGGATTCCTCCCACTGTCTGGAAACAAGATCTTGCGCCTCACCTCCAGAGCTGTGAGCATGATGTCCAGATCACCCTCTGAGAAGCGCAGGGCACGCTGACGGGCCTTCTCTGGCGTTGCCATGACTCCCTGGGGCTGAGCAGTAGTGTTGAGGCCTCTTTGCAAGGCTGCAGTGTGCAGGGCGTGGCAGCAGACCAATTCGTCCCTTCCCCCTTTAAGAGCTGGTCGGCACCACGGGGTCTGCTGTCAGTGCAAAAATGACCGCACCCGTGCTGCGCCCCGCCTGGGCGCTATCCCTCTGGACCGCCGGCTTAGCGCCTAAAGAGAGTAGTGGAACGCCTCTTTTAGCGCTCCACCAACCTCTTAGGGCGAAGCCACTGAATTCCCGGCAACGGGGCGCTACTTTGGGGCGGGCGCTAACTTCGGGCGGGCGCTAAGGTTAGCGCCCCAAAACTGCCTATACTGAAAATCTAGCCCGAGATCTACTCCTCCTAAGGCGCTAGCGGCTGGCGCGCCCAACTGAATTTCTAGGCCGTTATTTTTTAAACTGACCTTTTGGTGACGGCCACTGAGGGAGGATCAGCGGAACAAGCCCAGTTCCAGCATCCTTGGGGCGCAGAATGTGGGTCCCCAAAATTGGCACTTTTACACCCATTTTACAACAACAACTTGTATTTATATAGTGCCTTTAACGTAGTAAAACATCCCAAGGCGCTGCATAGGAGTATTTTAAGACAAAAAATTTGACACCGATCCACAAGGATAAATTACGGCAGGTGACCAAAAGCTTGGTCAAGGAGGTAGGGGGAGGAATTGAGTTGTGCCCCCTTTGGGGCGCTAACTTTGCTGGGACGTTACTTTTAGCACCCCGGAAAAATTAGCGCTCCCCCCCCGGCCGAAATTGAGTGGTAGCGCCCCAAGAGGGAAGCGGGGTGCTACTGGAAGCGCCCCACCTCCCTCTTGGGGCGCTGCAAAGGAATATCATGGCGCTACATGGAGCTGCTGCACGTCGTGCCGCGGTACTGCAGGCCTTCCTCCCCTTCTTAAAGGGGAGGGGCCTTGCGCAGCGCGACCCGGGGCCCAGCTGTGCCACCGGGGATCAGAGTGCCAGCAAAAGAGCCCGGCACTCAAGAGAAGTGCCGGGCTCATGGAGTGCAGCCGGCACCCCGCGGGGGGGGCAGTTCAGGAGGCTGGGGATGGGAGCGGAGGCAGGTGTTGGCAGGTGGCCAGCATCAAAAATGGCCGCCTGGCACCTCACCTTTAAATAGCGCCGCCCCGGCCACAGGTAGGCCCTCCTGACCCCATCGGACATAGCGTCCGGCGTTAAGTCAGGGGGCGCTACTGAAGATCGCAGCCAGGGCACGAATGGGGCACTGCGCAAGGCAATGACGTCATCGCCGGCGGCGTAGCACCATGAACGGTTAGTGCCGCTGCTAACCTGCCGCTGAATTTCGCGGGTGGCGTTGGCGGTGTCGCGCCCGGGCGCTAGTTGCTTTGCACCCCGTTAGCGCCCACTCAGGGAGGCGCAAAGCAACCGAATTTCTTCCCCCGTACGTTTTAAGGAGCATCTTAAAGGAGGAAAGAGAGGTAGTGAGGCGGACAGGTTTAGGCTGGGAATTCCAGAGCTTAGGGCCTAGGCAACAGAAGGCACGGCCACCAAAGGTTGAGCGATTATAATCAGGGATCCTCAAGAGGGCAGAATTAGAGGAGCGCAGATATCTCGGGGGGGGGGCGGTTGTGGGGCTGAAGGAAATTACAGAGATAGGGAGGGGCGAGGCCATGGAGGGATTTGGAAATAAGGATGAGAATTTTGAAATCGAGACGCTGCTTAACCGGGAGTCAATGTAGGTCAGCGAGCACAGGGGTGATGGGCGAACAGGACTTGGTGCGAGTTAGGACATAGGCAGCTGAGTTTTGGATGACTTCAAATTTATGTAGGGTGGAATGTGGGAGGTGTTATGTATTGTGTGTTCTATTGTGTGTTCTCCTCCCACCTGTGGTGGCGCTGTCACAGGAGATAAATGGTTGGGTGTTCTCTGTTAAGTTTAGCTCTCTTTGTTCAGAACTTTCCAGAACTTCCTTTCCTTCCAATAAAGCACTTCATGTTTGAATCTCTGAGTTCTGAGTCCTAAATTGTGTCTAGGTAGAAAGGTACCGACACAACAAGTGGCAACGAGGAGCGGACGAATCTGCGTACGTTACGGGTGCAGTGAGTAAACAGAAAATTTAATTTGCAACGTGAGATGGCTACTATATTAGGAAACATCGGTGATTTTGATGAAAATGTGGAGCAATGGAGCGCTTATACAGAACGTTTTGACTATTTTGTATTGGCGAATGCGGTGGCAAATGAAAAGGTCGTGCCTACCTTTTTGAGTGTAATCGGGCCGAAGACATTCAATTTACTTCGCAACCTCGTGCAACCAGATAAGCCAGGAACTAAAACATATAAGCAACTAGTGGAAATTCTTGGAGCACATTTTTCACCAAAACCTCTGGTTATTGCTGAGAGATTTAGATTTCATAAACGGAATCAAGAGGCGGGGGAATCAGTGACGATGTTTATTGCTGCTTTAAAAAGGTTGTCGGAACACTGCCAGTTCAAGGAGGTGCTGAATGATACCATTAGAGACAGACTTGTGTGTGGTCTGCAAAATACAGCCACACAGAAGCGCCTTCTTACTAAGGACAACCTTACTCTTGAAAAGGCCATTGAAGTTAGTGTCTCCATGGAGATGGCGGAAAAGGAGGCTCACCAGTTGAGTTCAACAGGGAGAGTTCACAAGGTGTCGTCTGAGCCTAAAGGTGCGCGGAACGGCACATGTTACCGTTGTGGGAAAACGGGCCATCACACTAATGACTGCTGGTGTACGGAGCTGGAATGCCGAAATTGTGGCAAAAAGGGTCACATTGAACGCGCCTGTAGAGGTAAAAAAAGAACCGACAGAGCTGGGAAGCATGGAAGCAAAATGTCTGTATTTGGACAAGAGAGGTAAAAGAGTGTTCATTCAGTGCAGTATGATGGAACAAGCAAAACAGAGGGGAGCGACACCTCTGAGGAGGAAGAGGTGCACATACTGACGGTTGCAGGTGATTTAAATGGCTACTGGGTGTCACCACTGGTGGAGGGACAATCAGTGCGGATGGAGGTGGACACAGGCGCGGCTGTGTCCCTTGTGTCAGACACTGTCTACAACAAAATGCTAAAGCATCTTACCCTTCAGCCAACAAACATTGTGCTAAAGACGTATACCGGCGAACCTCTGGCCATGAGAGGCGTCATTGAGGTGACAGTTAAATTGAATGGACAGACTGCAAAACTGCCACTATATGTGGTAAAGGGAAATTACCCATCGCTACTGGGACGTGCGTGGCTAGAGAAAATCACGCTGGACTGACCTGCAGTCCGCATGATGTCAAAAGGGGAGTCAGGTCTGACTGCAGTGTTAAACAAACATGCAGAACTCTTCAATGGGGAACCTGGGAGCATGAAAAAGATCAGCGTGGGACTGGACATTAAACCTGACAGCAAGCCGAAGTTTCACAAAGCCCGACCTGTACCCTATGCAATTAGGCCAAAAGTTGAGGCTAACTTGGAGGCCTTAGTCGAGAATGGAGTCCTGGAGCCTGTGAGCGTGAGCAAATGGGCCACACCCATTTTTCGTGTCCTGAAAAAGGATGGATCTGTTCGAATCTGCGGGGATTTTAAAGTGACTATTAACCCGGTGCTGTCTGCGGAACAGTACCCTCTTCCCCTCATTGATGATCTTTTTACGGGCCTGGCCGGAGGGCAAAAGTTCAGCAAAATAGACTTATGCCAGGCTTATCTACAAATGCATGTCGATGACAAATCAAAGGAGCTGCTGACAATTGTGACACACAAGGGGCTATACAGGTACTGCCGCCTTCCGTTTGGAATTACATCGGCCCCTGCTCTATTCCAAAGGGCAATGGATCAGATTTTGAGTGGACTGCCAGGAGTCCAGTGCTACCTGGATGACATCCTTGTCACTGGGACAAATGAGGAGGATTATCTTCTGAACTTGGATGCGACACTACAACGACTGAAAGAGTACGGACTCAGAGTTCGTAAAGACAAATGTGAATTCTTTCAGTCTTCAGTTGAGTACCTGGGGCATGTGATTGACGCTACTGGCCTGCATAAGGCGCCGTCAAAGGTCAAGGCAATCGTGGAGGCCCCAGCACCCCAGAATGTGAGCCAGTTACGTTCATTTCTGGGGCTACTTAACTACTATGGGAAGTTTATTCCAGACTTAGCAACATTGCTGAAGCCGTTACATCAGTTGCTATGTCAAGGCAAAATATGGAAATGGACTGAACTGTGCAACGAAGCTTTCGCCCAAGCAAAGAAAGCATTGCTGAAATCGGAGGTCCTGACACACTTCAACCCAAAGCTACCCGTGCAGCTAGCATGTGATGCATCACCATATGGTGTGGGAGCAGTCATATCCCACATCATGCCTTCGGGTGAAGAGAAACCTATCGCCTTCGCATCACGCACCTTGAACAAGGCCGAGAGTAACTGTGCGCAGATCGAGTGCGAGGCCTTGGGAATCGTTTTTGGAATTCGAAAATTTCATCAGTACCTGTTTGGGAGAAGGTTCACCTATGACGGACCACCGTCCATTGACTTCAATCTTCGGGCCCCACACCGGAATTCTGTCTCTCGCTGCAAGCAGGATGCAAAGGTGGGCTTTACTGTTGTCAGGACACATATACGACATCAAATATCGCAAATCAGACTTGCACGGCAATGCAGACGGTCTCTCGAGGCTACCCTTGCCTGTTACTCCCCCAGAGCCTCGTCAGATAGACATCTTCTACTTTAGACAAGTGGAGGGAGCACCTGTCACTGCAGTTCAGGTGCGAAGGTACACCCGCAACGATCCAGTCCTGTCTGAGGTAATGGACGATGTCATTCGAGGGAGAGCTGTAGGAGATTCTCCTAGTTTGAAACCTTACGTTTGAGAAAGAAATGAGCTCTCCGTCCAGGCAGGTTGTCTTCTTTGGGGACACCGTGTCATCATTCCGCCACCTCTGAGGGAACCTATACTACAACAACTTCATACAGGCCACAGTGGGATGGTTCGGATGAAGGAAATGGCAAGAAGCTACTTCTGGTGGCCAGGTCTCGATGGGAATATTGAGGAGAAAGCCAAAACATGTTCCCCATGTCAAAGGGTCCGGAATGTTCCACAGCTGGCAACCCTACACCCCTGGGATTGGCCTGCAGAAGTGTGGCAGCGAGTACATGTGGACTTCGCCGGTCCTTTCGAAGAGAAGATGTTTATGGTGGTTGTGGACGCTCGTAGCAAGTGGCCGGAGGTCGCTGTGATGAGGTCTACCACGGCAGAGAAAACAATTGAGAAACTTGGTGAGATGTTCAGCCGTTATGGCTCACCGGAACAACTCGTAAGTGACAATGGTCCACAATTTGTATCACAGGAGTTTGCAACCTTCCTGCATGTGAATGGTGTCCAACACATCAGGTCTGCGCCCTATCATCCCTCTACTAACGGCCAGGCAGAAAGGTTTGTGCAAACTTTGAAGCACGCCTTGAAGGCATCGCAAGGTCAGGGCTCAATCCACCAACGTCTGAACAGCTTCCTGTTGTCCGACAGGAATGAGCCGCATGCCACAACCAAAACTTCCCCCGCTTCGCTCATGATGAAGAGGCAGTTGCGGACAAGTTTTGACTTACTCAAACCTCCAAGGGCAGAACACGTTGTCCATTGTCAACAACAAGCTCAAGTTGAAAAGAGAGAGAAAAGAGCCAAGGAGAGACGGTTTCTCCCTGGAGAGCACATCCTAGCTCGAAACTACAACACTGGACCGAAATGGGTTCCTGCTACGGTGATCGCGCAGACGGGCCCTGTGTCTTACACGGTTGAGACTGCTGAGGACGTCGTCTGGAGAAAACACACAAATCAACTGTTGCTAGGAGCAGAGACAGCCACAGAGGCTCCAACGGCTGGTTGGCCTGAACTGTTTCCGGATGATACCGCAAACCAGCATCCTTTGCCACAGTGCTCTTCTCCAACACAGGAAGTCAAAGAGACTGTTCCACCTGTGCAAACTCCTGACTTTCGACTGACACAGGCACCTTCTCCATCCAGGCCTGTGTCACTGCCTACTGCTGTGGAAGCCAGCGATGACCGCCGGTATCCTGTCAGAGAGCGGCGGCCTCCAAGACGCTTGGATCTGTAGGCTTAGTGACTTACCCACAAGGCTGGGGCAGAATAAACCCCAGGGTAAAGTCAGGGTTTGAGGCAGTCTACCTCTACCCTAGGTTCGTTGAGTGCATTGAAAGTAACTTACCTGTTGAGGAATAATGTGGACCTTCCATTTAAGAGGGGAGGAAATGTTATGTATTGTGTGTTCTATTGTGTGTTCTCCTCCCACCTGTGGTGGCGCTGTCACAGGAGATAAATGGTTGGGTGTTCTCTGTTAAGTTTAGCTCTCTTTGTTCGGAACTTTCCAGAACTTCCTTTCCTTCCAATAAAGCACTTCATGTTTGAATCTCTGAGTTCTGAGTCCTAAATTGTGTCTAGGTAGAAAGGTACCGACACAACAGGAGGCCAGCCAGGAGTGCATTGGAATAGGCAAGTCTAGAGGTAACAAAGGCATGGATGAGGGTTTCAGCAGCGAATTTGCTGAGGCAAGGGCGGAGACAGGTGATGTTACGGAGGTGGAAATAGGCGGTCTTTGTTATGCTGCGGATATGTGGTCAGAAGCTCCTTTCAGGGTCAAATATGACACTGTGGCAGAACCACTGAATGACTCTGGATAACTGTATATAATTCTTTTTAACGCGACTGGGCCAACACCTGCATGGTCTGCCAAAAGGCTAAGGTACAGCGCCACATCAAAGCTCCGTTGGCCGCCTTCACAGTTCCGGAGCGACGTTTTGACCATGTCAACGTGGACCTGGTAGGACCACTCCCACCCTCCCATGGTTTTTCACACATCCTGACCATGGTTGACCGCACCACCAGATGGCCAGAGGCGGTCCCCCTGTCATCCACTACTTCGGCGGACGTGGCCAGGGCGTTCATTTCCTCTTGGATCGCCCGTTTCGGAGTGCCCGCAGATATTTCGTCAGACAGGGGACCGCAGTTCTCCTCCGAACTCTGGAATGCAGTGGCCCAAGGACTCGGTGTCAAATTACACCGCACCACAGCCTACCACCCACAGGCGAATGGCCTCTGCGAACGCTTCCACCGTTCAATGAAAGCCGCCCTGAGGGCCAGCCTCCAGGACGCTGGATCGGCAGACAAGCTACCGTGGGTCCTGTTGGGCCTTCGCACGGCCCCCAAAGAAGACCTTCACTCTTCATCAGCGGAGCTTGTCTATGGTCAGCCACTGCGAGTCCCAGGGGACCTCCTACCAACATCGACAGAGCCATGGTCCGCGTCTGCCCAGCTTGCTAGTCACCAAGAGGCGGCCAGATGTTTTGCACCGGTGCCCACTTCGCACCACGGGCCGCAGAGGTCACACGTTCCCACGGAGCTTCACAAGGCGGAATACGTTTTTATTCGCCATGATGCACATCGGGATCCACTCAAGGCTCTGTGTGTTGGAAGCAGGGGACAAAACCTTCACAGTAGATGTCGGTGGCAAACCGAACCACATTTCGGTCGACCGCTTAAAGCCAGCACATTTAGACCTCGACCGCCCCGTCGTGACAGCACAACCGCCGAGACGGGGTCGGCCACCCATCGTTGTTACGGCAGATCAAGTGCGACAGCCAACCAAACCGCCAGCCGCCCAGCAGCCTCCGCCTCGAGAGTACAGGAGTCGTTCTGACAGGCTTGTCAGACCACCTCACCGTTTGACTTTGTCCGTTAAAGTGAATTCTGGGGGGGCGCATGTGGCAGAACCACTGAATGACTCTGGATAACTGTATATAATTCTCTTTAACGATGTTCTAACACCAGCCTAAACCTGTACCATTATGTTAGGCATTACTGTGTTTTGTATATAGGGTTTGCATGTACGGGGCGTGGCCCCTTTAAGAGCGCGGGAAAACGCGGGCAAACGCGATGACGTCACATCGCAAACCACGGGGCTGCCCAGGCAGTCCCTGTGGCATCTCCTTTGAGTAAAGACCTGTTTAATTGCTCTCCTGTGTCGATCTCAGTTATTCGTAGGAATTCGTTAATTCCTACAACACCAAGGCCTAGAAATTCAGTGCCCTTAGCACCGATTTTGCGGCGCTAGAGGGCCTAGCGCTGCAATTGGCGCCGGTTCCTAAATTGCCTGGGGCCCTTCCGCGGCGGTAGACCGGTAGCGCTGTGCCGGCACCGATGACGTCATCGGTGTGCGCAGCGTCCCGGTTGCCGTGGTAACCCGGCCCCAAGCCGAAATTCAGTTGCGGCCGCCTCGCCAGTGGCAGCCGCAACTAAGACTCCGGCAAACGAGTGTTGCCGGAGTCTGCGCCGGCGCTTTAAGGAGGCGCGGCGGCCGGCCGCTTTCCCGCCGGCCGCCTGCCCGCAGCTCCCTCCCCGGACTTCTCCCCCCCCCCTCCCCCCCGGAACAGATGCAAGCCCGGCACTTGTCCGAGGTGCCGGGCTCATTTTTGCAGAGATTTGCGCGGGCCGCGGCCGGGTGCAGGCAGCTCCTCCTTAACGGCAGGAGGAGGCCTGCACTTCCCGAGCCTGCCGCACCGCAGCGGGCGCCGCAGCGCCGGAATAGCGCCGCAATGTGGCGCGTTGCGCCAGTTTTCAGGCGCTAAAACCCTTCAGTAGCGCCGGCAGCCGTTTGGGCGCGGCGCTACTGAATTTTTGGCGCGCGCAAAGGGACTTAGGGCCGGCGCTAACTTCCGGCACTAAAGCCCTGGCGCAGCGCAAACTCAATTTCTAGGCCCAATAATTTACATCCATAAAACATGCTGAACGAGGTCCAATTTGTACCTCACTGTGTTTACTGGCTTTGTGCTTGAATGCATGCTCCTTCACATACACTGAATTACTTTGAAGTGCAATGACTGCTGTTATCGAGACAAACACAGCAGTCATTTTGCCCACAGCAAGATCCCATAACAGCAATGAGATAAATGACCAGTTAATCTGTTTTTGATGGTGCTGGGTGATGGAGGAATGTTAGCCAGGACACCAGGAGAATGCTCTTCTCTTCTTCCAATAGCATCTTGGGATCTTTAATGTTCACCTGAACAGATACACAGGCCCCCAGTTTAATGCCTTATCTATAGAATGGCACCTCTGACAACGCCACACTCCCTCAGTACTGCACTGGAGTGTCACAGTAGAATATGTGTCCAAGCCCTGGATTGTGTTGGTGAAATGTTTCACCTGCACAATGCCTCATTATTAATGATTTTTCCAGTATCTATCTCTGAACATCACTGTGAATGATATTATCGGACTAATGCATAACGTGCTTGGTATCAAATTCCTTCCTTTGTTACTTTAGTAGAAGCATTAAGTTGTTTATTCTAAATAAGTTAATGGCTGCATTAAGTGGAGTGATGACCTTGATGTAATTGTCTGTATATTCATAGAATTATAGAGTGATAAAGCACTGAAGGAGGCTATTCAGCCCATCGTGCCTGTGCCGGCTCTTTGAAACAGCTATCCAATTAATCCCACTCCCTTGCTCTTTCTCCATAGCCTTGCAAATTTTTCCCCTTCAAGCATTTATCCAGTTCCCTTTGGAAAGTTATTATTGAACCTGCTTCCCTTTCAGGCAGGGCATTCTAGATTGTAACAACTCGCTGTGTAAAAAAAATTCTCCTCATCTCATCTCTGGTTCTTTTGCAATTATCTTAAATCTGTGTCCTTTGGTTACCGGCCCTTCTGCCACTGGAAACAGTTTCTCCTTATTTACTCTATCAAAACCCTTCATGTTATTTAACACCTCTATTAACCCCTCTGTTCGAAGGAGAACAACCCCATTCTCCTTAGAGAATTCAACTCATCGAAAGCTCTGCTCCCCATGTCCTATCCTGCACCAAGTCATGCTCGCCCATCTCCTTCACCCTCGCCAACCTACAATGGCTCCTGCTCCCCCAAAGCCTCAAATTTAAAATACTCAACCTTGGGGGTAATTTTAACCTATCTCGCCCAACAGGAAACTAACGCATTAAGATTGGCAACCCGTTAATTAAAATGACCCCCTTTGTCTTTAAATCCCATCATGACCTCACTGCTCCCTAAATTTGTAACCTCCCCCAGTGCCACAGCCTCCACCCAGAACTCTTCATTCCTCTAACTCTGGCCTCTTCTGCAATCCTCCCCTCCGCCTTGCCCTTCATACCACCATTGGTAGCTGTCCCTTCAGCCACTTAGGCTCCTTGCACTGGAATTGCCTCCCTAAATCCCTTTGTCACCCTATCTCCCTCTTCTCCTTTAAGACCCTCCTTGGAACCCACCCTCTTTGGCCAGGCTTTTGGCCGCCTCTCCTCATACCTTCTCTGTCTCCTCCGGTGTGTTTTAACTCACACCTCAATGAATGACCTTGGGGTGGTTTTGTAGGTTGAAGGCGCTGTGAAAGGGCAAGTTATTGTTAAGCATTCCTGCGCTAACACTGCTCACTGTAAATCTTAATCTTTAGAAGATTATATTTCCTTTTGGTTGCTACTTTAGTCAAAATAATAAGTTACTATCTGCAATGATTTTCACCTTGCATTGTACAAGACCACTGCATCCAATTGAGATACCAGGTACCAGCTGTCGATCATTCTGTCATTGCCATTTGCACCTCATCTCGAGTCATCTTTTGTTTCTTAACTTGTCCCATTACCATCTCCTTTTGCCTTGCACCATCATCCCTTTTGTCTCTTAATCTCTCCTGCCTTCCATCCTTCCCTTTTGTTCTTTCCTCCCCTCCCCCCTCTCCCTGCCCCTACACTTGCTTAAAAACCTGTTCCATCTCCAACTTTTTCCAGTTCTGACGCAGGGTCATCGACCTGAAACGTTAACTCTGTTTCTCTCTCCACAGATGCTGCCTGACCTGCTGAGTATTTCCAGCATTTTCTGTTTATATTTCAGATTTCCAGCATCCGCAGTATTTTGCTTTTGTACCAGGAAGACTGTGTGTGCCGGGATGGGGGTGCAGGGAGGAAGGGATGGGGGGGAGTTGCGAACAGTAGCTAACGCATGGTCATCTGGATAAGCACACCAGCCCCAGAGGAGGTTCCCATTCTGTTGTCCTAATTACTACATTTTTCACTGCTAGAGACTATAACCAAGCACATTAATAATGAGTTTGACAGTAATCTGACCAGCGGGGATTGTGTTTTAGCTCGGCATGCTAATGCCCGCCTATGAACTCTGATATTACTGCGACAGATTATTGATATGTTTTTGGTGCATTGTTTTACTCTTTCAATACCAAACACTTAACCACAGCAGGGCTGAATTGATAGATTGGCATCAGCTCAATTTCATAGAATCACACAGCACGGAAGGAGGCCATTCGGCCCATCATGCCTGTGCCGGCTCTTTGGTAGAGCTGTCCAATTAGTCCCACTCCCCTGCTCTTCCTCCATAGCCCTGTAATTTTTTTTCCTTTTCAAGTATTTATCCAATTCCCTTTTGAAAGTTACTATTGAATCTACTTCCATTGCCCTATCAGGCAGCGCGTTCCAGGTCATAACAACTCGCTGAGTAAAAAAAAATCTCCGCTCTGGATTTTTTTCCAGATAATTTCCTCTGGTAACTTTGTTGGTTGCAAATTGCATTTACCCTCACAGTTTGTACCATCTCCAAATTTCTCCTAATGTTTTCACTGCATGACTAGGGACCCTGCCTCCCCCACCTCCATTTTCCCCCCTTTATTTTTTGGAGGTCACCCCTCACACGAGTCATGGTCCTACAGGCATCGGCTCTCGTCTGGTACCTCGCACATCTGGCCAGATGCTGACCGACTAGCTGGCCATTTCCGAGCTGGAGAGAGGTCACGAGCTGGATGTGTGTGATTCGGCACCTCGTTCTCCCTCAAGGAGTCACTCCACACAATCAGAATATTTACCTCATAATTTAATTAGCGGGTCGTTAATTGCAGAGAAGAATTTCAACCCCCCCTGAGGTCACGAAAGACTCCCCGTTGCCTCCTGAAAAGGCCTGACTGAGGAGGATGGACAAAAGACAAGACTAAGCAAAATAATTTTAAAGAAAAACTGAAGATGAGGAAAGAGAAAAGGCAGGTGAGCTCCTCGAGGGTAAAGGCAGGTGAGCTCCTCGAGGGTAAAGGCAGGTGAGCTCCTCGAGGGTAATGCCTCTGTCCTTTCCATCTCTTTCAGATGTCGATCGAGCTGCTGTCTATTTCCAGCATTTTCTGTTTTTATTTCTGACTTCCAGTATTTGCAGATTTTATCTGAACAATTAATTTTAATATTGGTTTCAATCAATACTCTCCATATATAGCTACGGTTTGAAATATTGCCTTTAAAAAAAAAGTTGGTGAGATTTTGTGTTAATGAAGGTCCAATCCCACTCTCCTGTTCACTGCCCATACCCCTTAATATCCCACCCAGTCCAATCCCACTCTCCCCCTCACTGCCCATACCTCTTAATATTCCACCCAGTCCAATCCCACTCTCCTGTTCACTGCCCATACCCCTTAATATCTCACCCAGTCCAATCCCACTCTCCTGTTCACTGCCCATACCCCTTAAAATCCCACCCAGTCCAATCCCACTCTCCTGTTCACTGCACATACCCCTTAATATCCCACCCAGTCCAATCCCACTCTCCTGTTCACTGCCCATACCCCTTAATATCCCACCCAGTCCAATCCCACTCTCCTGTTCACTGCCCATACCCCTTAATATCCCACCCAGTCCAATCCCACTCTCCTGTTCACTCTCATACCCCTTAATATCCCACCCAGTCCAATCCCACTCTCCTGTTCACTCTCATACCCCTTAATATCCCACCCAGTCCAATCCCACTCTCATGCTCACTGCCCATACCCCTTAATATCCCACCCAGTCCAATCCCACTCTCCTGTTCACTGCCCATACCCCTTAATATCTCACCCAGTCCAATCCCACTCTCCCCCTCACTGCCCATACCCCTTAATATCCCACCCAGTCCAATCCCACTCTCCCCCTCACTGCCCATACCTCTTAATATCCCACCCAGTCCAATCCCACTCTCCTGTTCACTGCCCATACCCCTTAATATCTCACCCAGTCCAATCCCACTCTCCTGTTCACTGCCCATACCCCTTAAAATCCCACCCAGTCCAATCCCACTCTCCTGTTCACTGCACATACCCCTTAATATCCCACCCAGTCCAATCCCACTCTCCTGTTCACTGCCCATACCCCTTAATATCCCACCCAGTCCAATCCCACTCTCCTGTTCACTGCCCATACCCCTTAATATCCCACCCAGTCCAATCCCACTCTCCTGTTCACTCTCATACCCCTTAATATCCCACCCAGTCCAATCCCACTCTCATGCTCACTGCCCATACCCCTTAATATCCCACCCAGTCCAATCCCACTCTCCTGTTCACTCTCATACCACTTAATATCCCACCCAGTCCAATCCCACTCTCCTGCTCACTGCCCATGCCCCTTAATATCCCACCCAGTCCAATCCCACTCTCCTGCTCACTGCCCATACCCCTTAAAATCTCACCCAGTCCAATCCCACTCTCCTGTACATTCCCATACCCCTTAATATTCCATCCAGTCCAATCCCACTCTCCTGCTCACTGCCCATACCCCTTAATATCCCACCCAGTCCAATCTCACTCTCCTGTTCACTCCCATACTCCTTAATATCCCACCCAGTCCAATCTCACTCTCCTGCTCACTCCCATACCCCTTAATATCCCACCCAGTCCAATCTCACTCTCCTGCTCACTCTCATACTCCTTAATATCCCACCCAGTCCAATCTCACTCTCCTGTTCATTCCCATACCCCTTAATATCCTACCCAGTCCAATCCCAGTCTCCTGCTCACGGCCCATACCCCTTACTATTGCACCGAGTCCAATCCCACTCTCCTGCTCACTGCCTATACCGCTTAATATCCCACCAGTCCAATCCCACTCTCCTGTTCAATGCCATACCCCTTAATATCCCACCCAGTCCAATCCCACTCTCCTGTTCACTGCACATACCCCTTAATATCCCACCCAGTCCAATCCCACTCTCCTGTTCACTGCACATACCCCTTAATATCGCACCCAGTCCAATCCCACTCTCTTGCTCACTGCCCATACCCCTTAATATCCCACTAGTCCAATCCCACTCTGCTGTTCATTCCCATACCCCTTAATATCCCACCCAGTCCAATCCCACTCTCCTGTTCACTGCACATACCCCTTAATATCGCACCCAGTCCAATCCCACTCTCTTGCTCACTGCCCATACCCCTTAATATCCCACCCAGTCCAATCCCACTCTCCTGTTCACTCCCATACCCCTTAATATCCCACCCAGTCCAATCCCACTCTCCTGTTCACTCCAATACGCCTTAATATCCCTTCAAGTCCCATCCCACTCTCCTGTTCACTCCCATACCCCTTAATATCCCACCCAGTCCAATCTCACTCTCCTGTTCACTCTCATACCCCTTAATATTCCACCCAGTCCAATCCCACTCTCCTGTTCACTCCCATACCCCTTAATATTCCACCCAGTCCCATCCCACTCTCCTGCTCACTGCCCATACCCCTTAATATCCAACCCAGCCCAATCGCACTCTCCCCCTCACTCCCCATACCCCTTAATATCCCACCCAGTCCAATTCCACTCATCCGTTTACTGCCCATACCCCTCAGAGTCATACTCATAGAGTCATAGAGTTATACAGCACAGAAAGAGGCCCTTCGGCCCATCGTGTCTGCGCCGGCCATCAAGCCCTATCTATTCTAATCCCATTTTCCAGCACTTGGTCCGTAGCCTTGTATGGTATGGCATTTCAGGTGCTCATCTAAATGCTTCTTGAATGTTGTGAGGGTTCCTGCCTCTACCACCCCTTCAGGCAGTGAGTTGCAGTTTCCAACCACCCTCTGGGTGAAAAAGTTTTTCCTCAAATCCCCTCTAAACCTCCTGCCCCTTACCTTGAAGCTATGACCCCTGGTTATTGGCCCCTCTACTAAGGGGAAAAATTCATTTCTATCCACCCTATCTATGTCCCTCATAATTTTGTACACCTCAATCAGGTCCCCCCTCAGCCTTCTCTGCTCTAAGGAAAACAACCCCAGCCTATTCAGTCTCTCTTCATAGCTGAAGCGCTCCAGCCCAGGTAACATCCTGGTGAATCTCCTCTGCACCCTCTCCAATGCACTCACATCCTTCCTATAGTATGGCAACCAGAACTGCACACAATATTCCAGCTGTGGCCTAACTAACGTTTTGTACAGCTTCATCATAACCTCCCTGCTCTTATATTCTATGCCTCGGCTAATGAAGGCAAGTATCCCATATGCCCTTTTAACCACCTTATCTACCTGTCCTGCTGCCTTCAGGGATCTATGTACATGCACACCAAGGTCCCTCTGATCCTCTGTCCTACCATTCATTGTGTATTCCCTTGCCTTGTTAGTCCTCCCAAAATGCATCACCTCACACTTTTCAGGGTTAAATTCCATTTGCCACTGTTCTGCCCATCTGACCAACCCATCTATATTGTCCTGTAGCCTGAGGCTTCCCACCTCGCTATTTACCACTCCACCAATTTTCGTGTCATCTGCGAACTTACTGATCATATCTCCTACATTCATATCTAAATCTTTAACGTACACTGCAAACAGCAAATGACCCAGCACCGATCCCTGCGGTACACCACTGGACACAGGCTTCCAGTTACAAAAACAACTTTCGACCATCACCCTCTGCCTCTTGCCACTAAGCCAATTTTGGATCCAATGTGCCAAATTGCGCTGGATCCCATGGGCTCTTACCTTCTTGACCAGTCTCCCATGTGGGACTTTGTCAAAAGCCTAACTGAAGTCCATGTAGACTACATCAACTGCACTACCCTCATCCACATACCTAGTCACCCCCTCGAAAAATTCAATCAAATTGGTTAGACATGATCTCCCCCTGACAAAGCCATGCTGACTATCCTTGATTAATCCTTGCCTCTCCAAGTGAAGACTAATTCTGTCCCTCAGAATTTTTTCCAATAATTTCCCGACCACTGATGTTAGGCTCACTGGCCTGTAATTCCCTGGTTTATCCCTACTACCCTTCTTGAATAATGGTACTACGTTAGCTGTCCTCCAATCCTCTGGCACCTCCCCTGTGGCCAGAGAGGTTCTGAAAATTTGTGTCAGTGCCCCTGCAATCTCCTCCCTTGCCTCACACAGCAGCCTGGGATACATCTCGTCTGGGCCTGGGGATTTATCCACTTTTAAGCCCGCTAAAACCGCTAGTACCTCCTCCCTCTCAATACTAATTTGTTCAAGTATATCACAACCCCCCTGCCTGAATTCTATGCCTACATCGTCCTTCTCCATAGTGAACACAGGTGCAAAATATTCATTTAAAACCTCACCCACATCTTCCGGCTCTACACACAGATTGCCACTTTGGTCCTTAAAGGGCCCTACTCTTTCCCTGGTTATCCTCTTGCCCTTAATATGCTTATAAAACCCCTTGGGATTTTCCTTTATTTTGCCCGCCACTGTTTTTTCATGCCCCCTCTTCGCTCTCCGAATTCATTTTTCACAAGTCAACGGGGAGTGAGTCAGGATACAGGAGTCAATGGAGCGTGAGTCAGGATACAGGAGTCAATGTAGAGTGAGTCAGGATACAGGAGTCAATGGGGAGTGAGTCAGAATACAGGGGTCAATGGGGAGTGAGTCAGGATACAGGAGTCAATGAGGAGCTAGTCAGGATATAGGAGTCAATGGGGAGTGAGTCAGGATACAGGAGTCAATGGGGAGTGAGTCAGGATACAGGAGTCAATGGGAAGTGAGTCAGGATACAGGAGTCAATGAGGAGCGAGTCAGGATACAGGAGTCAATGGGGAGTGAGTCAGGATACAGGAGTCAATGAGGAGCGAGTCAGGATACAGGAGTCAATGGGGAGTGAGTCAGGATACAGGGGTCAATGGGGAGCGATCCAGGATATAGGAGTCAATGGGGAGTGAGTCAGGATACAGGGGTCAATGGGGAGTGAGTCAGGATACAGGAGTCAATGGGGAGTGAGTCAGGATACAGGGGTCAATGGGGAGTGAGTCAGGATACAGGGGTCAATGGGGAGTGAGTCAGGATACAGGAGTCAATGAGGAGCGAGTCAGGATATAGGAGTCAATGGGGAGTGAGTCAGGATACAGGGGTCAATGGGGAGTGAGTCAGGATACAGGAGTCAATGGGGAGTGAGTCAGGATACAGGAGTCAATGAGGAGCGAGTCAGGATATAGGAGTCAATGGGGAGTGAGTCAGGATACAGGGGTCAATGGGGAGTGAGTCAGGATACAGGAGTCAATGGGGAGTGAGTCAGGATACAGGGGTCAATGGGGAGTGAGTCAGGATACAGGAGTCAATGGGGAGTGAGTCAGGATACAGGAGTCAATGGGGAGTGAGTCAGGATACAGGAGTCAATGGGGAGTGAGTCAGGATACTGGAGTCAATGGGGAGCGAGTCAGGATACAGGAGTCAATGGGGAGTGAGTCAGGATACAGGAGTCAATGGGGAGCAAGTCAGGATACAGGAGTCAATGGGGAGTGAGTCAGGATACAGGAGTCAATGGGGAGTGAGTCAGGATACAGGAGTCAATGGGGAGTGAGTCAGGATACTGGGATCAATGGGGAGTGAGTCAGGATACAGGAGTTAATGAGGAGTGAGTCAGGTTACTTGGATCAATGGAGAGTGAGTCAGGATACAGGGGTCAATGGGGAGTGATTCAGGATACAGGAGTCAATGGGAAGCAAGTCAGGATACAGGAGTCAATGGGGAGTGAGTCAGGATACAGGGGTCAATGGGGAGTGAGTCAGGATACAGGAGTCAATGGGGAGTGAGTCAGGATACAGGAGTCAATGGGGAGTGAGTCAGGATACAGGAGTCAATGGGGAGTGAGTCAGGTTACAGGGGTCAATGGGGAGTGAGTCAGGATACAGGGGTCAATGGGGAGTGAGTCAGGATACAGGAGTCAATGGGGAGTGAGTCAGGATACAGGAGTCAATGGGGAGTGAGTCAGGATACAGGAGTCAATGGGGAGTGAGTCAGGATACAGGAGTCAATGGGGAGTGAGTCAGGATACTGGAGTCAATGGGGAGTGAGTCAGGATACAGGAGTCAATGGGGAGTGAGTCAGGATACAGGAGTCAATGGGGAGTGAGTCAGGATACAGGAGTCAATGGGGAGTGAGTCAGGATACAGGGGTCAATGGGGAGTGAGTCAGGATACAGGAGTCAATGGGGAGTGAGTCAGGATACAGGAGTCAATGGGGAGTGAGTCAGGATACTGGAGTCAATGGGGAGTGAGTCAGGATACTGGAGTCAATGGGGAGTGAGTCAGGATACAGGAGCCAATGGGGAGTGAGTCAGGATACAGGGGTCAATGGGGAGTGAGTCAGGATACAGGAGTCAATGGGGAGTGAGTCAGGATACAGGAGTCAATGGGGAGTGAGTCAGGATACAGGAGTCAATGGGAAGTGAGTCAGGATACAGGAGTCAATGGGGAGTGAGTCAGGATACAGGGGTCAATGGGGAGTGAGCCAGGATACAGGAGTCAATGGGGAGTGAGTCAGGATACAGGAGTCAATGGGGAGTGAGTCAGGATACAGGAGTCAATGGGGAGTGAGTCAGGATACAGGAGTCAATGGGGAGTGAGTCAGGATACAGGGGTCAATGGGGAGTGAGCCAGGATACAGGAGTCAATGGGGAGTGAGTCAGGATACAGGAGTCAATGGGGAGTGAGTCAGGATACAGGAGTCAATGGGGAGTGAGTCAGGATACAGGAGTCAATGGGGAGTGAGTCAGGATACAGGAGTCAATGGGGAGTGAGTCAGGATACTGGAGTCAATGGGGAGTGAGTCAGGATACAGGAGTCAATGGGGAGTGAGTCAGGATACAGGAGTCAATGGGGAGTGAGTCAGGATACAGGAGTCAATGGGGAGTGAGTCAGGATACTGGAGTCAATGGGGAGTGAGTCAGGATACAGGAGTCAATGGGGAGTGAGTCAGGATACAGGAGTCAATGGGGAGTGAGTCAGGATACTGGAGTCAATGGGGAGTGAGTCAGGATACAGGAGTCAATGGGGAGTGAGTCAGGATACAGGAGTCAATGGGGAGTGAGTCAGGATACAGGAGTCAATGGGGAGTGAGTCAGGATACAGGAGTCAATGGGGAGTGAGTCAGGATACAGGAGTCAATGGGGAGTGAGTCAGGATACAGGGGTCAATGGGGAGTGAGTCAGGATACAGGAGTCAATGGGGAGTGAGTCAGGATACAGGAGTCAATGGGGAGCGAGTCAGGATACAGGAGTCAATGGGGAGCGAGTCAGGATACAGGAGTCAATGGGGAGCGAGTCAGGATACAGGAGTCAATGGGGAGCGAGTCAGGATACAGGAGTCAATGGGGAGCGAGTCAGGATACAGGAGTCAATGGGGAGCGAGTCAGGATACAGGAGTCAATGGGGAGCGAGTCAGGATACAGGGGTCAATGGGGAGTGAGTCAGGATACAGGGGTCAATGGGGAGTGAGTCAGGATACAGGGGTCAATGGGGAGTGAGTCAGGATACAGGAGTCAATGGGGAGTGAGTCAGGATACAGGAGTCAATGGGGAGTGAGTCAGGATACAGGAGTCAATGGGGAGTGAGTCAGGATACAGGAGTCAATGGGGAGTGAGTCAGGATACAGGGGTCAATGGGGAGTGAGTCAGGATACAGGAGTCAATGGGGAGTGAGTCAGGATACAGGAGTCAATGGGGAGTGAGTCAGGATACAGGAGTCAATGCGGAGTGAGTCAGGATACAGGAGTCAATGGGGAGTGAGTCAGGATACAGGAGTCAATGGGGAGTGAGTCAGGATACAGGAGTCAATGGGGAGTGAGTCAGGATACAGGAGTCAATGGGGAGCGAGTCAGGATACAGGAGTCAATGGGGAGCGAGTCAGGATACAGGAGTCAATGGGGAGTTAGTCAGGATACAGGAGTCAATGGGGAGTGAGTCAGGATACAGGAGTCAATGGGGAGTGTGTCAGGATACAGGAGTCAATGGGGAGTTAGTCAGGATACAGGAGTCAATGGGGAGTTAGTCAGGATACAGGGGTCAATGGGGAGTGAGTCAGGATACAGGAGTCAATGGGGAGTTAGTCAGGATACAGGAGTCAATGGGCAGTTAGTCAGGATACAGGGGTCAATGGGGTGCGGGCCCAGGTTGCTGACAGCAGGGGGCCGCAGGGCCAGCCTGCAACGAGGAATGAGAACAATGTAACCAGAGGACGTGGTGATATAAATATTCAATGAGGTAAGACTGAAATTACATAATGCAGTGTTCCTCCCATTTTAACCTGGGGTTAGACTCAATTTAAAGAGTTTATGGATTCCTGGCTTTTGTACTTAAATTCCAACTAAGCTCAAAAAATATATCAAGTCTGCTTCAAAAGCAAAGACATGTTCTCTGTCAATTATTTAGCAGCGAGTCACACAGTTCCATGCCATCACTCTCTGTACCCTGAGGCCAGCATTTGGATGCATCTCTCCTAGCTGGACTGTGTTGCTGCACTTTGCCAAGCTCACACTCCACTGCCTTCAAGGCATGCTTCCTGTCAGGCAGTTATTCTTTCGTGTGTTTGGAGACATCATTAAACATGCGCTTACAGTCCACTGCATTCCTTTGCACCTGGGAGACTGCATTGATCACGCCAATTTGCTTCTAGCTTTCCCTCTTCTCCTGCTCTGCAGAGATTTTGAGATGGTGGACAGGTTCTGAACAAGTTTTTCTTTTTGAGAAGGACTTTTTTTTGACAGGTAATTTCATTTCCATCATTGGAGACTGAGCTTCATCAAGACTGCATCCATTTAAGAGTATCAGTTATGAAGAATTATCGTAAGCTTGAACACACTCGTGTTTATTTCTGTCTGTCTTTGGGCTTTCATACACCTTGGATGCAACAGCAAGCTCAAATAAGCTTAGCAGAGAATTAGTTTGGCGAGTTACAGACGGAGGGTGTGAGGAAGATAAGTTAACACGTGCTGTTATGCAAATCTAAAGAACCTGAATTATTGGTGAATAATTAGTCAGTGCCATTTACAATTCTGTGTGCAATCATAACAAAATACTATTGCTCTTGACAGGGTACTGTGGGGAACATTAAAGCTAATTGTAAGCACCAAAGATTTACATTGTGACGAGTGGCCAAAGAAAAGGGCCTGTTTTCTGTGGAAAAGTGGAGACTTTGGCCTAGAAATTCGGTGGGCTGCGCCACCAGTTAGCGCCCAAAGAGGGCACTTAGTGGTTTTAGCGCCACTGGCCACGCCTCCCACGAAATTTAGCGGGGCGTTAATGGCGGCGTTAGCCTGTAGCGCTGCGCCGCCACCGATGACGTCATCGGTGTGCGCAGCGCCCTGCTACTGCCCCGAACGCGATATTTGGTCGCGCCCCCCCCGGAGCGCCGGTCGCAATTTGCGACCGGTTCAGGGGGGCCTACCTGCGGCGGTAGTGGCGCTAATTAAAGGGGAGGTGCGGGGCGGCCAGTTTTTTTGCTGGCCGCCTGCCAGCACCTCCTCGCGCCGCCGTCCCCGGCCTCCTGAGCACCCCCCCCCCAGGCAGTGCCAGCCGTGTCCCAAGAGCCCGGCACTTCTCCTCGGTGCCAGGCTCTTTTGCCGGCACTCGCGATCTCTGATCACGCTGGTGCAGGCCCCTCCCTTTTAAGAAGGGGAGGAAGGCCTGCAGTACCGCAGCGCGCCGTGCCACAGCGTGTGGCGCTGCGGCACGTTGCGCTGCGATATTCAGTTGCAGCGCCCCAAGAGGGATGCGGGGTGCCTCGAGCAGCGCCCCACTTCCGTTTGGGGCGCTCAAACTGAATATCGGCTGGCGCAAGCGGCTCCGTCCAGAGCGGTAATTCCGGCGCCCAGGCGAGCTTGGCGCCCCGAATTTCTCGGCCTTTGAGTTAATCTCATTGAATTTTTAAGATTAAAAAGGACAGTTGATGAAAACGGTTTACTTTGGTGAAAAGGGTTCATGTACCTGGGGCACAGGTTCACAATGAGAGAGTTCGGAGCAAGAAGGGAACCATTTTACTCAAAGGGTGATAAAATTGTAGTAACAGTAATCAGGAAAGGCCAATGAAATGGAGAACATGGATACGCTTCAAGATACAACTGGGTGTGTTTCTGTGGGGTAAGGACTGAGGGACAGGGTGAGAAGGTAGTTAGGTGGGGTTGAGATTTGTTGGCCCTGATGAGCATCCCTTGTTCCTATAAATTCCTCGGTCTTTATGCTCCAACGACTTTATTTCTGCTGATGTAACTTTGCTTCCTCACTCAGTATGGTGAGTTCTAGAGAGGCAGTAAGGGTACCACAATTGGTTGCAGTGCCCCTGGGGTAGGAAGGGGAAAAAAAAATTAGCCACGGCTTGTGCTGCTGATGACTGATGAGCAACTGCCGTTGGAAAGCCCAACACCACCCAGGGCAGAGCACTTTGCTTGATCGGTGCCCCAACCACTGGACTCAATATTCACCCCCCTCCACGACCAGCACACCATGGCTGCAGTGTGTAGGATCTGCATAGAAACATAGAAACATAGAAGATAGGAGCAGGAGTAGGCCATTCGGCCCTTCGAGCCTGCTCCGCCATTCAATGAGATCATGGCTGATCGTCCAAATTCAGTACCCTGTCCCTGCCTTCTCCCCATATCCCTTGATCCCTTTAGCCTCAAGAAATATATCCATCTCTTTCTTGAATATATTTAATGAACTGGCCTCCACCGCCCTCTGTGGCAGACAATTCCACAGGTTCACCACTCTCTGGGTGAAGAAATTCCTCCTCATTTCAGTCCTAAATGGCTTACCCCTTATCCTTAGACTATGACCCCTGGTTCTGGACTCCCCGGCCATCAGAAAAATCCTTTCTGCATCTAGTCTGTCCAGGCCTGACAGAATTTTATAGGTTTCGATGAGATCCCCTCTCAATCTTCTAAACTCCAGTGAGTATAAGCCCAATCGACACAATCTCTCCTCGTACGTCATTCCTGCCATCACAGGATACACTTCAGCAACTCACCAAGGTTATTTCGACAGCATCTCCCTTTACTGTGACCTCTACCATCAAGGTAAACAATGCTTGACCTCCAACTTCCCTGTCAAGTCATAAACTCCTGACCTGGACCTACATCGCCGTTCCTTCATTGTCACTGGGGTTCAGAATTCCCGGATCACCATCACGGAATAAACGCCAGCGGTTCAAGAAGATCCAATGAGCATCTTCTTTGGACAACTAAAGGTGGGCAATAAATGTGGCCTTGCCCATGTTGTTCACAAATTTTAAAAAGTATGTGTTTGGCTATCAAGTGATAACAACATCAGGCTTGACTGTGATACGTCCCATGGTAACAGCAGGCTGTTATGTAGTGCCCAGATCCAATGGAGAGAACATTTTTGCATCAATAGTACCTTAAATTCAGTCAGGGAAGCTTGGGGTCCAATTAAATCAACCCTTATATTGGACTTAGAAAAGGAGGAGCCCCACTGTACGTACCCAGACATGATCGGGAACAACAAAGTCACAAAACGTGCTATAGACACTAAGGGCTCGAATTTCCAAGCCCCGTGGAGGCGGGCTTGGAGGCGGGAGTGGGGGGAAAATTGCAGAATCGGGGGGCACGAATCCTTCTTGCCCCCAACCCGCCTCCATGCCCGTTTCCCAGGAGGCGGGTACCTGACCTGTGCTGGGAGCCGCCTCCCCGAGGCGGGAAGGGGATTAGTGCCAATTAACTGCCTGTTAACAGGCAGTTTTTGGCCTAATCCCTATTTTTAGCCCTGAAGTGTGGGCTGCCCGATGGCTCCAAACCACGCCAAGTTAACAAGGCGGACCGTCGTGCTGAAGGGCTTGGAGGGTTCGAGATGTCCGGTGTTCAGATGAGTAATGGGTGCTTGAGTGCAGAGGTAAGTGTGTTTGGTGTGTGTAAAGTGTTTAAATAAGTTTTACTTACCTTTACTTACTAATGCAGGCTTCCTTGCTTCAGGTCTCGGGAGTCCCTCATCTCACCGGCACAGAAAGCAGAATGACCGCGAGCTGTCAAAAGTTGCAGCCTCTGCTTTCTGTTCTGGAGAGATTTCTAACTGAGTCTGTGGAGAAGGACTCAAGTTACAAGTCAGATTGTCAGTGTTTGACAGCTTCACAGAGCTGTCAAATGCTGATATTTCATCTGTCAAAAGCTCTTGACAGATGAAATGTCAATCCCTGACATCACCTGTAACTGGGTGTCCCTTAATTGGCCTGCTGGGCTCAACAAGGTCAATCAAGGGAAAATCGCGTGGGTTGGCCACAAATCGATGGAGGCGGGACTACAACCCAAAAAGTGGGAGTCCCACCTCCATCACGTCCCCATTGACAAAATCCAGCCCTAAGATATTGGTTATAGTTTTCTAAAAGTGAAACAGCATCGAATCTGTCACAAAAGAAAGAACTTGCATTTATATTGTGCATTATCAGGGTGTCTCAAAGCTTTTTCAATTCAATGAATTACTTGCAAGTGCAGTCACCGTTGTTATGTAGGGAAATGTGGTAGCCATTTTGCATACAGCACGATCCCACCAAAAGCAATGAGATGAATGACTAGTTAATCTGTCTTTGGTGGTGTTGGTTGAGGGAGGGATGTTGGCCAGGACACCAGAGAAATCCCTGCTCTTCTTTGAATCATGTCTTGGGATCTTTTATATCCAACTGAACCATGAACAGGCGTATAGGATCTTGGCTGAGACACACCAGCAAGTGTACAGATACAACATCCAACTGCAAAATTTGTGTTAATGTCTGAGAGACAAGAGCAGACTCCAACACTGGCTGAATTGGATTTTGCTAAGTTCTGATTGTAAATGGATTTGTGAGAATGTATGAAGATTGCCAACTGAATTTTTAAAAAGTGAGAAAATTACAACTCTGTCAATACTGGTTATTAATTGCCAGCTGGGGCTCAGTCAGTAGCACTCTTGGCTGTGAGTTAGAAAACCATGGGTTCAAGACCCACTCCAGGACTTGAGCACGTAATCCAGTCTGACATTTCAGTGCAGTACTGAGGGAGCGCTGCATTGTCGGAGGCGCCGTTCTTTGCCGGATCAAGGAATATGGGGAGAAGGCAGGGACAGGGTACTGAGTTTGGATGATCAGCCATGATCTCATTGAATGGCGGAGCAGGCTCGAGGGGCCGAATGGCCTACTCCTGCTCCTATCTTCTATGTTTCTATGTTAGTTATATGTTAAATTGAGGGCCTGTTTGCCTGTTCCAGTGGTTTAGCTGGGTGTTAAAGATCCTGTGCACTAATTGAGGAAGAGCAGGAAATTCTCCTGGTGCCTTGGACAAAGTTCCTCCTTCAATCACAATCAATAAAAACAGATTGTTTGGTTATTTATCTTATCACTGTGGTGGGATTTTGCTGTGCACTTGTCTATATAACGTGCTTTGAGATGTGATGAGGCTCTATATGACTGAAAGTGTTTTTTTCCTTATATTTCATAACTGCATTTGTAAATTAACCATTTGTAACCAATATCCATTTGTAACCAATTAGAGGTGATCTGGGGAGAGATTTTTTTACGCAATGAGTTATGATCTGGAATACATTGCCTGACTGAGTGGTGGAAGCAGATTCAATAGTAACTTTCAAAAGGGAATTGGATAAATACTGAAAAGGAAAATTTTGCAGGGCTGTGGGGAAAGAGCAGGGAGTGAGACTAATTAGATAGCTCTTTCAAAAAGGCAGTAAAGGGACGATGTGCTGTATCATTCTATAATTCTATCTTAACATGGCCATAGTGGCTTCAGCCATTGGATCCCATCACTGAGATGGTACCAATATGAAAATAAACTAGCTTGATTATTGAAAGCCGGCTGGAAAACCCACGGCAATGTCAACCTTACATGTCACGAGGACCACACTTTGCTCCTGCACTGTGGACAAACAGTCACGGTCAGTATTCACATGGGTGAAATAACAGAGCTCGCAAGGTGCAGCTGGCCTACAAGATGACTGGCTCTTATATCTACTGAGTAAATGAGGGAGAGCAACGCAGTAAGGTCATTCTCCCAAAACCCAGACAGCAAGTGTTAAAGCAGATCGTCTTCCAACAATGCAGGTGATAACTATCTGAACCAATCATACATGGCTGCATTCAGTTTACAACAACAACCATTATTTATATAGTGCCTTTAACGTAGTAAAATGTCCCACAGGAGCGTTATCAAATAAAATTTGGCAACGAGCCACATAAGGAGATATTACGACAGATGTCCAAAATCCTGGTCAAAGAGGTAGGTTTTGGAGTGCCTTAAAGGAGGAGAGAGAGGTAGAGGGGCAGAGAGGTTTTGGGAGGAAATTCCAGAGCTTAGGGCCGAGGCAGCTGAAGGCACAGCTGCCAATGGTGGAGTGAAGGAAATTGGGGTGCAAGAGGCCAGAATTGGAGGAAATTCAACAAAAAAATCCTATTCTCTCTTAATTATTGCAAGGTCCCTTTCCTCACGGTTGATCCTGATATACTTTAATTTTCAGACGACCTCTCGATGGTAGGGAGCCTTTGAAAATGAGTTTGAAAGCACCTGGGGAAGGTTCTGTAGTTTAAAAATATCACCCATAATGGATTGTAAAGGTGAAACAACATCGCTTTGTTCTACAAGTTGCTTCTGGAAGACGCACAGCCCAGAGTGAAGGTGACACAACAGCACGAGGAGCAGGAGTTGTCAGCGTGAATGATGGTTTGGAGTCACACACAAGCAGGTCAGTAACAGGAGCCGCCATTGTACTGGGGTTTTTTGGTTTTAGAAAAATATAGCAAATGAAGAATTGTAATGCAAAGACAGAAGACATGAGAAACCATCAAAGGTTGAAAAGAAATCAACACAATCCATTGTATTCAGCAGCTGACAGGGACCCAGGAGAAGGAATGTATAAAGTATGATTAACTGTACTATAAAAGAAAGAGTCATAGGGGTTGATTTTCAGTGTGCCGTGAGGCGGGCTTTTAGGCGTGCGGGGGGCTAAAATCCTGAATTCGGGGGTCCTGACACCATCCCGCCCAAAACCCGCCTCCATGTAAGTTTCAAAGGAGGCGGGTACCCGCCCCGCACTGGGACCCACCGACCCAAGGCGGGAAGGGATTAGTGCCAATTAACTGCCTGTTAACAGATAGTTAACAGGCAGTTTTTAGCCTAATCCCTATTTTGAAGGGTGTCGTGTGGGATTCCCGACGGCTCCAAACCTCGCCAGGTTAGAGGAGTCGGGCCGTCGGGTTGAAGGACTTGGAGGGGTCGAGATGTCAGTGTTCAGGTGAGGGATGGGTGCATGAGTGCAAAGGTAAGTGTGTTTGGTGTGTCTAAAGTGTGTAAAGAAGTTTAAATTACCTGTACTTACCTTTACAGCCTTCCTTCCTCTAGGCTTCGGGAGTCCATCATTCAGCCGGCACAGAAAGCAGAATGGCTGCGAACTGTCAAAAGTGACAGCCTGCAGCTTTCAGTGCCGGCGAGATTTCTAACTGAGTCTGCGTAGAAGGACTCAGGTTAGAAGTAAGACTGTCAGTGTTTGGCAGCTTCAAACAGCTGTGAAACACTGATATTTCATCTGTCAACATGTCTTGACAGATGAAATTTCAGTCTGTGACATCACCTGTTGCCGGGTGGGCCTTAATTGGCCTGCTGAGCCCGCTGGGCGGGCTCAACAAGGTCAATCAAGTGAAAATTGCGTGCATTGGCCGCATCTCGATGGAGGCAGGACTACAACCCGAAAGTTGTAGTCCTGCCTCCTTCCCAACTTCTGATTGAAAATCCGGCCCATAGAGTCATAGCAGCACAGAAGGAGGCCATTCGGCCCCATCGAGTCCGTGCTGGCTCTCTGTAGAGCAATCCAGTCAGTCCCATTCCCCCGCTCTATCCCCATAGCCCTGCAATTTTATTTCCCTCAAGTGCCTATCCAGTCTCCCCTTGAAAACATTGAATGTTTCAGTTTCCACCACTTCCGTCAGCAGCGAGTTCCAGGTCCTCACCACTCGCTGCATAAAAAAGTTTTTCCTCACATCCCCCCTGTATCTCTTGCCCAAAACCTTAAATCTGTGTCCCCTAGTCCTTGTACCATCAACTAATGGGAACAGCCTTTCCCCGTCTAGCCTATCCAAACCCATCATAATCTTGTACACCTCTATCAAATCATCCCTCAACCTCCTTTGCTCTAATGAAAACAAATCCAGCTTCTCCAATCTGTCCTTGTAGCTAAGATTCCCCCATCCCCAGAACCATCCGGGTAAATCTCCTCTGCACCCTCTCAAGTGCCTTCACATCCTTCCTAAAGTGTGGTGACTAGAACTGGACGCAATACTCCAGTTGTGGCCTAACCAGCGCTTTATAAAGGTTCAGCATAACTTCTCTACTTTTGTACTCAATACCTCTATTTATGAAGCCCAAGATCCCATATGCTTTGTTAACCACTCTCTCAATATGTCCCGCCACCTTCAGGGACCCACGCACATTAACTCCCAGGTCCCTCTGTCCCTGCACACTCTTTAAAACTGTGCCATTAAGTGTATATTGCCTCTCCCTGTTCCTTCTGCCAAAATGCATCACCTCACACTTCTCTGTATTAAATTCCATCTGCCACTTGTCTGCCCATTCTGCTATACTTTCTATGTCCTGTTGCAGTCGATTGGTATCATCCTCACTGTTTGCCACACCCCCCAAGTTTGGTGTCATCGGCAAATTTAGAAATTTTACTCTGTATTCCAATATCCAGGTTATTAATATATATCTAAAAAAGCAGTGGCCCCAGCACTGACTCTTGGGGAACACCACTGTCTACCATCCTCCAGTCTGAAAAACAGCCATTTACCACAACTCGCTGTTTTCTGTCCTTAAGCCAATTCCTTATCCAAGCTGCCACTGACCCACCTATTCCATGAGCTGTGATATAAAGAAAGACCTTTATATCACGGCTTTCATGAGCTCAGGATGTCCCAAAGCCCTTTACAGCGAATGAAGTACTTTTTTGAAGGTAGTCTCTGTTGTAATGTAGGAAACGCGGCAGCCAATTTATGCACAGCAAGCTCCCACAAACAGCAATGTGATAATGACCAGGTAATCTGTGATGTTGGTTGAGGAGAACTCCCCTGCTTTTCTTTGTAATAGTGCCATGGGATCTTTTACATCCAGCTGAAGGGGCAGACGAGGCCTTGGTTTAAAGTCTCATCCGAAAGACGGTAGCTCCGACAGTGCAGTGCTCCCTCAGTACTGCAGTGGAGTGTCAGCCTAGATTTTGTGCTGAAGTCTCTGGAGTGGTGCTTGAACAGAACATCAAAGAGTGAAATAAATAATAATTTGCTAAATGCCCATCCTGGTGGAAGCTGATCCTTACACATGTTCAACAAAGTTCAGATGTCACGTAAGTGGTATGATTAATTTAGAAGACACTGTAGACCCCACTAGCCCAACTGATTGGTTGAACTATTGAGCTCATTTGCATAATATCAATGCCCTCCCAGTGGACAGTGTATGGTGCACTGGGAGCAGATGGGGATTGGGTGAGAGGGAGACGAGGAGGGTTGTAGGTATGGACTGCAGCAGTGCTTAAAGGATCCCTGTTTGAAGAGGAAATTTGGCTCCTCTATTTCACTGCCAGAAGCCCAAAGAAGGTTGTACACCTGTCAACCCAGAACACCAGCAGAATCTGGCACACATCCCAAAAAACTGAACAACGGCCCTGACTTATAAGCCTATGACATTGAAAGCAAATAGTTACATGGGCTTTGCAACTTAAGCTGTCTGTGTAGCCATCATTCCCTCACTTTTATTGGACAAAACAAAAACATGAAATCCTGAGGTCTGGGATAGTTGTCCTTAGAGCAGAGAAAGTTAAGAGGAGATTTAATAGAAGTGTTCAAAATTCTGAAGGGTTTCAATAGAGTAAATAAGGAGAAACTGTTTTCACTGGCAGTGGGATCGGTAACCAGAGGACACAGATTTAACTTATTTGACAAAAGAACCAGAGGTGAAATGAGGAGAATTTTTTTTACGCAGCGAGTTGGTGTGATCTGGAATGCACTGCCTGAAAGGGTGGAGGAAACAAATTCAATAGTAACTTTCAAAAGGGAATTGGATATTACATATTACATAGAATTACATATATATATACTTGAAAAGTGAAAACATTGGCAGGGCTATGGGGAAAGAGCAGGGGAGTGGGACTAATTGGATAGGTTTCAACAGCATAATGGGCTGAATGGCCTCCTTCTACACTATAAGATTCTATGGACTGAAAATACAAATGTTGAAGGCACAAAATTAATTTTGTATGGCGTTTGAGGGCATTCCCCTCACTTTAGAAAGTTTTGGATACATTGACCTGGAAACTCCACAGGAGCTGTTCCGCCTGAGCAAGGGTATTGAGCGGAACCCCCGGTCCACCTACATGCTTGGCCGGTGGCCCTGTTCCAATTGGGAGCAGGGGGCATAGTCCAGAAGGGCCACTGAGGGAGTGCTGCACTGTTGGAGGTGCCGTCTTTCAGATGAGATGTTAAACCGAGGCCCCGTCTTTCAATGATCTTTTACGTCCTTTCAATGGATGTAACAGATCCCGCGGCACTATTTCAAAGAAAAGCAGAGGAGTCCTGGCCAATATTTATCCCTCAACCAACATCACTAAAAAAACCAGCCATTTATATCATTGCTTGTGTGCAAATTTCCCTCCCTCCTTCCATCCTTTGTTGATACTTCAGTGACACCCGCCCTTTGTGTGAGGGGCCAGGACTCCCCCTGCTCTTCTTCGAAATAGTGCTGCGGGCTCTTTACTAAAGAAAAACACCAACAAAGATGCAAAAATAAAAGTCTAACTCTGAGTGAAAGCAGTAGTTTGAATATTCAGTCAGCATTCAACCACCAGCTCCAGATGCAAGCAAGCAATGAGACATGAAGTAGGGGGAAAATAACAATAAACTTGCAGGATCGTGGATGTCTCTCTGCGTGTGAAGATAACAGAGGCAAAAGCAACATTCAGCACTTCTATGTCACATATTTAATTGTGCATCCTGCAGCAAATTGTGAAGATATTTTCTTGCTGATAGTGAAAATTCATCGAAAGCCTTAATAACTAACGTCTGCACATCAGAAGACACTGAAGTAAGTGGATAAAATATGCTCCTACTTTGCTTTCTATGTTCTGTTGCAATTCTAGAGATTTAAGGGTCACTTTCCCTCCATCATGTGAGCCTGCCCTGGAGCCTTGTCTGCTGGTTGTACAAATCGTGCATGTATAACCCATCATTTTTGGCTCATTAATCAACGGAAAGTCATAGGCTTGATTTCCCATTGTGTGTGTGCATGCACACGTGTGTGTGTAAAGGGCAAGCAAAGATGGAATTCATTTCTAGAGGAATAGAATTCAAAAGCTGAGAAGTTATGTTAAATTTATATAGAGGCTTGGTTCAACCACACTTGGAATACTGTGCACAGTCCTGGTCTCCTTATTATAAAAAGGATATAGAGGCACTGGAGAAGGTGCAATAAAGATTTACAAGGATTATACCAGAACTGAGAGGATATACTTATCAGGAAAGGTTGAACAGACTGGGGCTCTTTTCTCTAGAAAAGGGAAGGCTGAGGGAGTGACCTGATGGAGGGCTTTAAAATTATGAAAGGTTTTGATAGGGTAGACGTAGAGAAGATGTTTCCACTTGTGGGGGGGAGTCCAAAACTAGGGGCCATAAATCTAAGATAGTCACTAATAAATCTAATAAGGAATTCAGGAGAAACTTCTTTTCCCGGAGAATGGTTAGAATGAGAAACTTGCTACCTCCAGGAGTAGTTGAGGTGATTAGCATTGATACATTTAAGGGGAAGCTGGATAAACGCCTGAGGGAAAAAGGAATAGAAGGTTATGCTGATGGGGTTAGATGAAGTAGGGTGGGAGGAGGCTCATGTGGAACAGAAATGCCGGCATAGACCAGTTGGGCCGAATGGCCTGTTTCTGTGCTGTAAAAATTCGATGTAATTCTATGAATGGACTTGGATTTGATGCCTCTCTTTCCGCCGTAATCTGCCAGTACTCACCGTGCGGGTTCACCCTTGCATTAATTGATGGAAAGTCGCGTGTGTGTGTGTGCAGTTTCCCGATGTGTGGTCCCAGTGTGCGAGGTTCTGTGTCAGGAGTGCGTGATTGAAAAGTTTCCCCTATTTTCTTGTCTTTGATGGATTTGCCAATGCACGAGAGTAACAGTCGGACGGGGTGCAAAACGGGCGACCAACCCGATCCCGTCATTTTCCTACGGGGGGGTGGGTTGGGTTAAAATGACCCCATTAGTGCAGGTGAGAACCTGGGCTGCAGCATTCTGGAGGGGCTGGAGGAGGAGGATGAAATAAAGGGTTTCTATCCAGCCAGGACTGGGCCAGACAGCGCAGCTTATGAGCAGGCTGAATTTCAAAATAAGCCATACAGCGGCTGAATTAAATTCAGGAGTTTCATTCAACAAACAGCAAGTTCTTCAGAACATAATTCATGACAGGATTGCAGTGTGACCAATGGGGATTGGACACTGTGGTGACTTTCATTCGGTCAGCATGGATTGTGCAGTATGGGAAATGGAGCACAGTAACTGCAGTCTTTCATTCTTGGTTTCAAATCCATCCATGGCTTTGCCCCCTCCCTATCTCTGTAACCTTCACCAGCCCATCATTCCTCCGCGATCTCTGCACTTTTCCAATTTTAGCCTCTTGCACATCCACGATTTTCATCGCTCCACCATTGGCGGCCGTGGCTTCAGCTGCCTGGGCCCTAAGCTCTGGAATTCCCTCCTTAAACCTCTCCGCCTCTCTACCTCTCTCTCCTCCTTTAAGACACGCCTTAAAACTTACCTCTTTGACCAACCTTTTGGTCACCTGTCCTAAAGTCTCCTTATGTGGCTTGGTGGCAATTTTTGTCTGATTACACTCCTGTGAAGCGCCTTGGGTCGTTTTATTACATTAATAAAGGCGCTATATAAATACAAGTTGTTGTTGCTGTTGAGTCTCTCTCTCAATCTGGGCAGATTATACCGTGTGGGCAATGGGACATGGACACTCTGATCTCTCTGCCTCTGTCTCTGCTGTGGGTGACTTAAAAAATGAATGAACTGAGTGTGCTCCGAAGAGGCCCATTTATTTTTAGTGGCGGAGATGCACAGCAGTGCAGGTACGACAGGGTCACCTGCCTCTGCAGTAAGTACCAATCCAGCCCTGTCCAGTCAGATGGGTCATGCAGTTTGCGTTGCACTCTGCTCTATAATTGTTCTGTTAATACATCTCCAGCCTTGCTGCTGGCTAGAATGGAGAGAAAGACAGATCGGTGTTAAGAAAGAAAGAAAGAACTTGCATTTATATAGCACCTTTCTTGACCAGATCATCTGCTTTTTTAGTGATGTTGGTTGCGGGATAAATATTGGCCAGGACACCGGGGAGAACTCCCCTGCTATTTTTCGAATAGTACCATGGGATCTTTTACGTCCACCTGAGAGGGCAGACGGGGCCTCGGTTTAACGTCTCATCCATAAGACAGATGTGGGGCAGAATACCAGAGCACTTACTGACATGCATGATAACGTTAATCAATAGCTACAAAAACAGGCTGTTATAAGAGCCTTGTGAGCAGTGAAGCATCTGACATTATAAAGGTGGCCACTGGCTTCAACACGAAGGCTCGAAGGTAGGTTTCGACTTTGATTGTGTGGACTACTCCCCCAAACACTGTTCACAAGTCCAGAAAATGTTCTTGTGGTAGGGAATCTAGACCTGGAACAAGGCAACATTGGTACTTATTACAGAGGCAGGTGACCCTGTAGTACCTGCACTGCTATGCATCTCCGCCACTAAAAATAAATGGGCCTCTTCGGATTACACTCAGTTAATTCATTTTTTAAGTCACCCACAGCAGAGACGAAGGCAGAAGCATGTAATTGGGATTTCCCCAGGCTTAATAAAAGGTTTTGACTCGCCAGAACAGTAGCTATCCAGATGACAGACCTCTGGAGTTCCTTAGTGTGCTGTCGCTAACTGGTTGTTTATGTAAAAAGTGATGTGCAGCCCTTTGAGATACCAGTGATATGGTGTCAATGTTAAACAGTTTGTAAAGGCCCTGCCAACTGAAGCTTGACGGAGTAGCATTGCCCTTGCATTGGTAGCATATGCCTGACACATAGAACCCAATAAATTCTCTGAAGCTCTCTCAATGGTTTTGTGAACATAAATATGCTTGGGTCTGTGGTTTCCAGCCAAGTTCCTGAACTAACTGCTTGGATGACAGAGGAGACGCTGCTTGTATTTCCTTGAGTACAGAAGATAAAGGGGTGATCTAATTGAGGTGTTGAAGATGATTAAAGGAGTTGATAAGGTGGATAGAGAAATCGTATCTCCTATGATGTGGGGAGTCCAGAACAAGGGGGCCTTAACATTAGAGCTAGGCCATTGAGGGGTGTTATCCAGAAACATTTCTTTACACAAAGGGTAATGGAAATCTGGAGCTCTCTCCCCCAAAAAGCTGTTGAGGCTGGGGATCAATTGAAAAGTTCAAAACTATATTGATAGATCTTCATTAAGCAAGGGTATTAAGGCTGGTAGATGGAATTAAGATACAGATTAGTCATGATCTAATTGAATGGTGGAATAGGCCCGAGGGGCTGAATGGCCTGCTCCTGTATTCCCATGTTCCTATAAGAGAGCATGTTCCACGCTCCTTGTGTGGAACATGCTGACGTTATTGAGCACCATGACATGAAACCCTTGTCTCTTTGAGAACGATAGAGCGTGACAATGTGACTCGCTTTTTTCAGCCTTGTGACACTAACTTTATGGCACAGGAATGTTGTTACCCTGATTAAACCATTAATGTTGAGTCAACAGCTTTTGAACATTGCCGCCCACTATAAAGGGATTCACAATACATCAGTGCAAGGGAGGAGCAAATGCAAACAATAGACCTCTTGTGCATCCCCCACTTCCTTTGCCCCACCATTGGTAGCGTGTCTTCAGCTGTCTAGGCTCTAAGCTCTGGAATTCCCTCCCGACCTCTCCACTTCCCTACCTCTCTCTCCTCCTTTAAAATGCTCCTTAAAATCTACCTCTTTGACCGAGCGCCTGTCCTAGTATCTCCTTAGATAAAAACAAAAAATGCTGGAGAAACTCAGCAGGCCAGGCAGCATCTGTGAAGAGAGAAACAGAGTTAACATTTCAGGACGATTGACCTTCCGTCAGAACTTTCGTAATATCTCCTTATGTGGCTCAGTTTCCATTTTTGTCCGATAATGCTCCTGTTAAAGGCGCTATATAAATGCAAGCTGTTTTTGTTGTTGAGTTCAGAGCTATAACATTGGACTTGCTCATCTGTGTATTACTGTGAGACTCAGCAGCCCTGATGTCCAAGATAAAGCTTGGTTCTAAAGTCATCAAGTCTCCTACAACAGTATTGGCCACCTGAAATAACAACAGAAAATGCTGGAAATACTCAGCAGGCCAGGCAGCATCCGTGGAGAGAGAAACCGAGTTAACGTTTCAGGTCTGGGACCCTTCATCAGAACTGGAAAAAGCTGGAGATGTAACAGATATTAAGCAGGTGCAGAGACAGGGGGGGGTGGGGAGGTTTAGGAGGGGAGGAAGAAATAGAAAGAACATCCTGTACTTTTGTAAGAGGCAGGAAAGATAAAATGTTGCAAATGGGAATGGCAAAAATCATACTGCAGATAAAGAATGAGTTCATTACTTGAGTTGTTTAGATTGTTGCATGCCTGCATGCAACTAATGTCTTTTGTGTTTAAGTGAATAGGGATAACAGTGCACATTTAGAAGCCAAAAGAAATATTTTCCCTCTTCCCTCCCAATGCTTCTTGGCCTGTTTCACCTACGTAGGAATCGATGTGCAAAGACAAAGATGTGTTTGTCAACTTGGCTTTGCTTTCACCACAAAAACCGCCTGTGCTGTAACCAAACTGAACTCCTTCCTCAAAACATTTTGATAAATTGGATATCACGCAAAGCCAGGGTCCATATCGCCATCTGTTCAGGAAAGGCTGAAGGAAATGATATGGAAATACAGTTGATGCAAGATTTGAAACCAGGTCTTGTTATATGTAAAACTCTTCAGCTAAAGCGGTGAATTATCTCCATGAGGCAAAAATAATATTCAGGCTTATGCCCAAGACAGACTGATAGAGGGAAAACCTTTCTCGCACATAAAGGCGTACAAATGCACCTAATGTTGGCAAAAAGAGGTGAAGAGAACAGCCTGGGTAGGATTTTGGGAGGAGCTTTTGCATGAGTTTGTTCTGAAATTCTTTTAAAGGGAACAGCATTGCTTATGGTGAGTCAGATAATACTTTATTTATAAGAATAGGGGGGAGAAATTCGGTGGGCTGCGCCGCCAGTTAGCGCCTAAAGATGGGCACTCAGTGGCTTTAGCGCCACTGGCCACGCCTCCCGCGATATTTAGCTGGGGCGCTAATGGCGGTGTTAGCCTGTTGCGCTGCGCCGCCACCGATGACGTCATCGGTGTGCGCAGCGCCCCGCTACCGCCCCGATCGCGATATTTGGCAGCGACCGCCTCTGTAGCGCCGCTCGCTAATCGCGCCCAGTTCACGGGGCCTACCTGTGGCGACAGTGGTGCAAATTAAGGTGGAGGTGCGGGGCAGCCGTTTTTTTCGGCGGCCGCCTGCCAGCACCTCCGTCCCCGGCCTTCTGTTCTCCCCCCGCGGCATTGCATGCTGCTTTCCGAAAGCCCGGCACTTCTCCTCGGTGCCGGGCTCTTTTGCCAGCACTCGTGATCGCTCATCGCGCTGGTGCAGGCCCCTCCCCCTTAAGAATGGGAGGAAGGCCTGCAGTACCGCAGTGCGCCGTACTGCAGCGTGTGGCACTGCGGCACGTTGCGCTGCGATATTCAGTTTCAGCGCCCTAAGAGGGACGCGGAGCGCCTCGAGCCTCGCCCCGTGTCCCTCTTGGGGCGCTCAAGCTGTATTTCCGGCGATCGCTGCTGCTCCGATCGCAGCGCAAAATCTGGCGCCCAGGCGAGCTTGGCGCCCCGTTTGCGGCTCCACCCAATTTCTCCCCCTAGGAGTGTTATATCACTTTGAAAAAAAAAAAATTCTTGGGATGTGGGCGTCACTGGCAAGGCCGGTATTTATTGCCCATCCCTAGTTGCCTTGAAAAGTTTGGTGGTCGGCTGCCTTCTTGAACCGCTGCAGTCCATGTTTGTAGCGGTTTGATACAACTGAGTGACTCGATCGGCCATTTCAGAGGGCAGTTGAGAGTCAATGACGTTGGTGTGGGGACTGGAGTCACATATAGGTCCAGACCAGGTAAGGACGGCAGGTTTCCTTTGCCAAGGGCATGAGTGAACTAGTTGGGCTTTTATGACAATCCTACAGCTTCATGGTCACTTTTAATGATACTAACTTTTTGCGCTGTGTGCAGATTGGCTGCTGCATTTCCCTACATTACAACAGTGACTACACTTCAAAAAGTATTTCATTGGCTGTAAAGTGCTTTGGGGCATCCTGAGTTTGTGAAAGCCACTATATAAATGCAAGGGGGTGCTACCTTCACCGGGGCACTAATTGTAGCACCCTGAAAAAGTTAGCGCCCGCGGCCAATTTTCCCAGATAACGCCCCGAGGGGGAGGAGGGACGC